>NC_056746.1:328794669-328879669 GCF_019279795.1 Protopterus annectens
TGCCTCTCCCATAGTGCTTTTTTTTTAGGCAAGGTCTCAAAAACAACATTGCTGACATGAAATTAACAAATCAGAACAAAATAAGGGTCATGCTGCAAAATGCTAGGAGGTTAAACTAAAAACTGCTCTCCCTGGAAGCACTTCTATCACTAGAAGATGTAGATGTCGGTGCAGTCACAGGAACCTGGTTCAAGACCTCAGAGAGTACCCCCGCCCATGCAAGGCTACAGTGTCTTCCACACCTTTAGACTACTAAATGAATGTGTGAAAATCAAAGGAGGTGGTGTTTCAGTCTATATTAGTGATAAATTCACCTCCCATCTAGTTAGACTGGACATCTCCATGGAGTTACTGCAGGTCCAGCTTATGGTGGGTAAGATCCCAGTTCAAGTCATAGCCAGTTATAGATCCTCCTCAATGGGTCACAATGCCGATGAAGCCTATTTGACCAAACTGGAGACAATCCAAATGTTACCAAACACTTTGATTATGGGAGATTTCAATTATACCACCATCAGATGAGAGACCTATGCCAGCCCTAACTCGTTCGCACAAAAGTTCCTTGACTTTGTTAATTCAAAGCCCTGGAACAAATTGTCCATACCCTGAAAAGGGGAACAAACATTCTGGATCTGATTCTCACCAACATGTCAAACAGATGCACTGCTACAACTGTCAGACCATCATTAGTTAAAACTGACCACAAATCAGTCATCTTTGAGCTGGCACTATCACCAGAACTCACAAAGGCTGAAATCAGACTAAAAAACTTCACTGAGGCAAACTATACTCTCATAGGTGAAGGTATAAATGCATTTCAAGCCCCATCCCAAGCTGGAAGTGGTAACTATGCCAAAGCTTACAATAAAGTTCTATACAACCACTTGCATAAGAATATAAACTTGGCCGTACCAGAAAGAATCAAAGCCAGAGCCCCAAGTAAAAACAAGCTGCCATGGTGGACATCCAGCATCAACAAACTTTACAATAAACGCAAAAAGTTGCTGTCCAAAAAAACAAAAGCAAGGCCCCAACAATGGAAAAGCACCATCCTCAGCCTCAACAGGCAAATAAGACAACTTGCAAAATCCTCCAAGGGCTCCTTTGAGAGAAACATAGAGAGTATAGCCAAGGATAACCATAAGGCCTTTTACAGCTACATACATAACATAAAGGGTAGGTCCCAAATTTGGGGATTCAGTGATTGCACCTAGTTTGCAGTCGTCTGTATCACAACTGATCACACACATTCAGAAGAAATAGAATGCATGAACACACACACATACATAAACATTCACACAGACTCAGCCACCATTGACATTATACAGGAGGTTAAGCTCCCCCTTAACTCCAGAAATACCAACAGATAACCCTTACGCACATGGAATAACTCCACACTTGCACACAGATGAGGTACAAGCACATACCCCAGATATCTAAAATCATAGCTGCTGTACTGGGAAAACCTCATTTGTAACCCACTGCACTCAGCTGGTATAGCAGTCAGTCTAGTAACAATTACAACCACCTGGCCAATCAAAACTACAGTCAACCATTTATAAAAATCACCCACCCCCGGCCGAATGTGCTTACACACACACACGCACACACGCACACACGCACACACACACTCTCACACACACACACACACACACACACACACACACACACACACACACACACACACACACACACTCACACACACACACACACACACACACACACACACACACACACACACACACACACACACACACACACACACACACACACACACACACACACACACATACATAAACACACACACACACACACACACACACACACACACACACACACACACACACACACACACACACACACACACACACACACACACACACACACACACACACACACACACACACACACACACACACACACACACACACACACACACACACACACACACACACACACACACACACACACACACACACACACACACACACACACACACACACACACACACACACACACACACACACACACACACACACACACACACACACACACACACACACACACATACACACACACACATACACACACACACACACACACACACACACACACACACACACACACACACACACACACCATGGTATTTAATTTCTTTCAAAGTTACTATGTAGATGAGATAAGGAAGCCAGTGATCCAAACGTCTGTGGTGAAAAGCTGGTTATAGAGAAATGAGCACCGAAGCAAAACTTTCAAATTAAGGAAGGCTCTTGAGGCTTTCAGTAGTGATTCATGATTTTTATAATTCCTTTTTATTTATTTAATCATTTGTTATTTATTTTATTTTATATATTTATTTATGCATGTGTGTTATGTTATGTTACATTACTTTACATTATGTTATGTATATCATGTTATATATGTCATGTCGTGTTATGCTTTGTTATGTTATGTTATGTTACATTACGTTACGTTACGTCACGTCATGTTATGTTATGTTATGTTATGTTATGTTACGTTATGTTGACTGATTAGCTATATTGGGACAGGTCAATCTTCAGCGGAGGAAAATATCCCAAATTAAGTGCAAGAACAGCTAACTGATTGAGTGACAGTTCTAGTATGTGTGCAATAGTAGTTGACAGAAGTCTAACGCAATAAAAGTTGACAACAGCTGAAAACTTTTTATATATAAAAACTATATATGATTGCTATTTAATACAATCTACCAATAAGTGATTAATTTGCTAGCACAAGAAGTCATGCAAATTGAGTGGATAGAGAACTTGCATAATCATGTAATTGGGCCAGTCCTAGAACCTTATTATCTGCAATGCAAGGAAGAATATGAAAAGGGATTTGGCACAGAAGGACTCAAGTCAGGTAAGTGTGTAGTACGGTCAGTCATTTAGGTGATGGGAGCATGTGTATTTTGTTTGGTGTCATGTGAACATTAAGAAGGAATGGTATGGTGGCATTAACAGAGTAGGTCAAGTACAAATGAGTCAGATGTTGCATAATTGTATTAGAGTCTGCAACAAATAGTCTAATAAAGAAGGTTTAATTAACTTGAAGAAAGGTAATACTTGTATTATGATAGTAGAGAAAGTATTTTAAGGATTGCTGCTTTAAAAGGGAGAGAGGAGGGATATTTTTGATATCTGATGACAGTGAGTTCCCTGATGTTTCTGCAGCTTATTTAGGGAAAATGTTTTGGCAGTTTTTAATATAAACTGGGGTCTATTTAATACTCGTGTCCCTGTGTTGTGCAGTGTTAGTGGGTAATGAGAGACTGAGGTCATATGTATATTTATGTGTGGAAGGGATGGCAGAAATAAAATCTGATCATTGTTTACTGATGTAGCTAACAGAAATGCCATTATCTCCATAAATGGAAGGGTGTTTATAGTTTGTAATAAGAGGCAACAGTGACATCATTTGTCTCTCCAATTTATACACCTTCATGTTTTAAGTGTGATCAGTAGAATTTTTCAACTTTTGTGTGAAGCATAGTTGTTACAAATGGTGGTGCATATTCAAGCTTGGGAATTTGTATTGATTTAGAAAAAGATTGCCTGATATCAGCTCTAGGACATCTTGTTGACTTGTAAAAGCATTTTGATTGAGTCAGAAGCTTCTTGCAGTGATAAATAATTTGGTAAAACACTGTGCTTTTGTGTAGACAGATGTGATCTACTTTCCATAGAAACTGATAAAATTAAAGCGTGGTTATAAAGGAAACTATTTTGTAGATGCTAAAAAAACACCAAGCTTGTTCTTGTTATTTATTTATTTATTTTATTTTTTTTTTTGCTTTCCTCAGTACTCAATTGTGCCAGCCCAGATCCCATTGCTCTGTATCTAAGTCTGGTCAACGTGCCATTCCCCTTCTCCCTCAGACTTCCTCTGGTATTGCTGGGGCTGGTAGAGGATCCTAAGGACATCCTTGGGGTCAGCTCATCTCTGTCTCTATTTTGGGGGGGGTTGTTTATGCCTTATCCACTTCTTTTTCCCTGCCACCCAACCTCATTGATTGCATCCATGGGCAACTCCCCTCTTTGATCCATGTGCCCCCTTAGGAGGAATATAAAGGAGTGTCCTCCCACCAAGGATGGGCATGGCCATCCTTTCCTTGCCACCCCGACAATCATCTGAGCCACTAATCAAACTTAGGCCAGCTGAGCCATAATCAGGGCTTTATCCCTCTATGTCATGGAGTGGCTTAGTTTTCTTTTCTCATTTTGACCAAAATTTGTCTTTGATGAAACCAGCAAAATAATTTACCCAGGTCAGATTGAACTGAGTGTGCAATGCATTCTATGTATTTTTTTAGTTTTGAGTGAAAAGTGATTATTATAGTATGATTTATAAGACTGTACAATCAAGCAAAATACATTTGTGAAAATAAGAAAAGAAACAAAGAATGAACTCCCCAAGGAATAAACTGTGCCTGCAAACCAACAACAAATGTAACTGAAGAAAACAAGGCACAGAAATACGGCTGAATGCATAAAATGTTAAAAGTTTAATGAGGTAAGCGCTTTCACACCAAATACTAGTGCTTCATCAGACCATATAAAAAAAACTACAACAGCAAACACTTTTAATATATTTACTTGAGTTCAAAGCAGCCAATAAACATCAGAGAAAAGTAAAAAACTTAGCTTCAGCTTATGTCATTTAAAGAGACATTGTACTTTTAGTGCAGGTTTAATAGAAACCCTATCATTTAGACCTGGGTATTTGTCAGCTTGCCATAGTATAATCCAATGCAATTCTCTGCTTTCAGTAAATGTTTTCACATCACCTCCACATATATTTTCAGAAATAATTTCAACAACTTGAAATTTAAAGCCATGTTCATTTTCATTCTGCATGCAGTGTCTGGCTAGTGCATTTTTGGTGTCACCATTCCTAATACAATACATATGCTCCCTGACTCATTCCATCAGTGACCTGTTGGCTTTTCCTGCATAGAAACGAATTGTGCATGTCACCAGATAGATCAAATTCCTGGTTTGACAGCTTTAACTTCAAATTTATATTCAAACCAGGTGACTGGATGAATAAAACATGCCGAAGTATTGATAAATGTACAGAAATTGCATATAAGGCATTGTCTAATACCTGCCCAACCACCCCCTAGTCTCTTATCTTTTCTTTTTACATTTTTATAGCAAAGCTGCCTTTTAAGAGATTTCTTGTTCTTAAAAGCAACGTTTGGTCTGTGACCAACAACTTTTAAAATATCATTGTCTAAACCCAATATAGACCAATTCAACTTAATAATGTTCATTATGCCAGTCATATCACTGGTATAAAGTAAGGATATAGGCACACTATTCCTATTACTAATGACCTGGGTAGACTTTGCTTCAAAAACTTGGTTTGAAAAATATGGCTTTGCCTTATTTACCCTTTGTGTGGCTCCCATATTAATGTTCCTTTCAACCTCACATGCTTTATAGCCCCTTTCATGAAATTCTTTTCTAAGCATCTGGACATCTTGCCTGAAAACTTCATCACAATTATACTGTCATGACTCTCATTGTTTGACCCTTAATAACATTCCGAAATATATGGCCAGGGTGCATACTATCCCTATGCAAGATGGCATTCCTCCTACAAGACTTCCTATATAATTTAGTCTGGAGGCTCCTGGTTGTGTCAGTACTGACTAGCACATCCAGGAAATCTATTTCACTAGTAGAGAACTTGTATGTAAATTTTAGGAAAGAGGTAGTGGACTCTAGATAGCTAATAAACAGCATAAGCTGTTCTTCAGTCACACCCTCACACACACAAAAAACAAGTCATCTACAAATCTCCTGTAGAAGTTGACAAGTGAGGCATATTCATCCAAATTTAACAGGGAGTTATTCTCCCATTCAGCCGTGACTATGTTGGTGTAGCTATTGGCACAAGGTGTGCCCATAGCTATGCCAACCTTCTGTGGAAACAAATGTCCTTCAAAAAGAAATACATTCTTTTCTAACACAATTTCTAGGAACATGCAGATTAGACCAATTTTACTTGGGGTATATTTACTGTTTTTAACAAGGAATTCATGTACCATGGAAATTCCCAAAGAATGAGGGATGGCTGTAAATAATGATACAACATCCATTGTTACTAACAAATAGCCATCTCTCAACTTCCCATTTACACTATATTTGTACAAATCTTTAAGAAACTGTTTGCTGTCTCTCAAGACCTGTTCCTGTCTCTCCAATAGAGGTCTCAGATTTTTTTCAATGAAAATAGAAAAGGGCTCTATGAGCCAACCACTTCCTGAAACAATAGGTCTAAATGGTGGTTGTAATGCATTCTTATGTATTTTTGGGAGTCCATGGTAAACTGGAAACAATGGGAACTCAGCAGATAAGTAGGTATATAATTCATTGGTAATAATATGACTGCAATAACAGTCAAACAAAGTAGCATCAACCTCAGCTTTCATAATATCTATTACATCAAAATTAATTCAAGCATAAACACTCTCATCTAACACAGTAGAAAAAATAGTATTAAAATAATATTCATAAATCCATTACAATAATGGCACCACCTTTATCAGCATTTTTTATCGTTATATCCCCATCTTGTTGCAATGACACTAGCGCTTCTTTCTCTGAAGTGCTCAGATTACAAAACTTTCTTTTAAGCATGCCACTATTGGTAGCTTGCAACAAGTCATGTTCATATTATTTACATAATGTGTCCAATACCGGATGTAAATTTGGCTGAAAAATGCTTTGTTTCTTAAAACTAGAAGCAACTTCATCATTATTAGAATACATTTTTAACATTACATTACGTGCAAACTTTTTAATGTAAATAACTGTCTCTGTAAACTGAGAATCTTGTGCTGGAATAAAATTTTAACCACGACTTAAAAGTGTCATCTGAGCAGCTGTTAAACATTTCTTGGAAATATTGTGTATTAATGATTGGTCTTCTCTTGTACTGTGGTGGTGGTGCTGTGGTAGCATTGTCGCTTCACAGTAAGACGTTGTCCTGTTCGATTCTCAGCTAGAGTGTCTTCTGTGTGGAGACATGCGTGAATGGGTGTACCTTCGTTGAAGGTTGCGCATCAGGGCCGGCAACTCGGCACGTAAAAATCTACTGCCAATCATTAGCAGACCGGAGTTCTGCTGTGGCGATCCCTAACTGGGAAAAGCCGAAAGACACAACAACAACGATTGGTCTTCTCTTGCCACATTCTCTTTATCATTCGCTGGTCTTCCTTTTGCCAGTGCCTCTTCCTTCCTCTGCTGTGCGAGCGAGATTGATGTATGGGCTCATTTTGCTTGATGGGCAGTGGTAGTGGCAGAGAGCTGGAAGCTGTTTTCTGGAGTATTGTCTTTCTCCTCACATCTGGTGGTTTGGTGAGGCCAGGAGTAACTAAAGGGCCCTCAACAATGGAGTGAGAAGTGGATGGTGTGTCTATGGTTACAGCAGTATTAGTAGCACAAACAGTTTCTGTACTAGTAACACTGTTCTCAGAAGTTATATTATTGGCCAAGTTACTGTTCAACATTCTATTTCTTGGCCAAGTGAATATATTCCCTTGTCTGAAATTATCAGTGTCTCTGTTTAACTTCTGCTTTAGTCCATGCGCCCCCTTAGGGGGAGTATCAAGGAGTGTCCTCCCACCAAGGACGGCCATCCCTTTCTTGCCACCCCGACAATCATCTGAGCCATTAATCAAACTTCGGCCAGCTGAGCCATAATCAGGGCTTTATCCCTCTATGTCATGGAGTGGCATAGTTTTCTTTTCTCATTTTGACCAAAATTTGTCTTTGATGAAACCAGCAAAATAATTTACCCAGGTCTGATTTAAGTGAGTGCTTAATGCATTCTACGTATTTTCTAGTTTTGAGTGAAAAGTTATTATTATAGTATGATTTATAAGACTGTACAATCAAGCAAAAGGCATTTGTGAAAATAAGAAAAGAGGTTTGTTCAAAGACACAGGGAACCACTGATTTAAGAATGATTGAAGTGAAGTGTTTAGTGCTCATATGACCCCTGACTGGTCTGTTTACTAAGAAGTTTGTGAAACCATTTGAGTGGTTCTTCAGAACAGGATAATAGTGTGATCTACATAACCAAAGACTTATTTAAATCTATAAAGCCAGCATTTATTACTAGCCATTGTTCTTGTAAAAAATGTAATCATTGCTTCTTATAATGCCATGTTGATTTAGTAGTAACATGTAACATGAAGTCCAGCTAAAAGTAACTCAAGTATTTAGTTAGAATTTAGTTTTTAAAATATTTTTGTTATGAGTTGCAATTTTGCAATTGATCTGTTCTGCTCCACAGAATAAGCCTTTTGAACTTTAATAAGAACAAGGAGTATTGTGATTGCTGAGTTCCATTCACTGGGATAGTATCTGAGCTCTATCACAGACGAGATACATGCGTGGGTTGCTGAGCAATGGACCAAGAGATCTTTTAAGTAATTGTGGATGTAATGTAATGTGTGCTTTGTCTGATATTTATTTTATTTTACATCTGTTTACCGGGAAAGTTTGACTGGGCAGGCTGTCCATTTTCAGAGGAGGCCCAGGGAGAAAAACTCCATTATTAACAGTACAAGATTATAAAACTAGGAAGAACATATCACAGTAGGTGTGCAATAGAAAGCTTATCTTAATAAATTATAAAATTGTTGTCATACACAATTCACACTGGTTATGTTTAGCAGTAGTTATATACAGTAATAAATAGCACATTATACAGTGGAGCAAGATACATTCAAATACACAAATGATAGTGATAATACGTTGAGATAAGAAAGAATAAGAACACTTTGAGATAAGAAAGAATAAAAAAAATAAAAGTGAAAAAGCTGAGTCAGACCTGTATATGTTAATCTAGAGTAGTTTTCAAACAAGGTAAGTGAACTCGAGAAGTGTTTCACTTAATACAATATAAAGGTGATGTCATATACAATTACAGGATTTGATTTTTGGAGTAGTGAAACATAATAAGACAGTGTGTGTACTACAGTAAAAAAAAGATGCTATTATTAGACATAAGTGATAGTGTTAGTATTATGTGAATAACATCCTAGGTATGCCTTTCTGTGTAGGACACACATGTTGCATAAATGTCAGTCGAAATTGTGTATCCCTGGTCGGAATAAGTGCATATCCATGAACTAGCTAAATGGGATTTGAGAAGGTTTTTGAAGTTGGCTTTGTTGGCTGTAGTTCTTATGTTAAGAGGTTTGGCATTCCAGATGTTTGCAATGTAGCTGGAGTATAGGTAGTCACCTTAGCTATTTTTACTTCTGGCTAGATCCATTTGGGATTTATTACTGGATCGTAGTAAGCAGTTACTTGAGTATTGATTTAATAGGCCTTGTAGAACTGGGACTTTTTCAGGTTGGTAAAATATTTGATGGGCCATAGTAAATTGGTTAAGGGTGAGCAGGTTGGGTAGTTCTAGCCAAGATAGTTTCTTAAGGACCTGACAGTGATGAGGCCTAAAGGCTGAATCAGTTGCAAACATTGCTATTTTGTTGTAATAGACAGTTTTTGGCTAAGTCAGACTTGTTGAGATTAATGAATATGGGAGAAGTATAGAGAAGTGTGGAGACTAGGTCGGTTCTAGCAATAATGGTTTTAGTATTATTGGAAAGGTATTTTTTACATCTGTATAGAGTTCCAAGTTTTTTGTGAACTTTTTTCTTGTTTGAGCAATATGTAGGCTGGACTTCATGTTTTGATCTATTATAACACCTAGAAGTTTGGTTTGGGGGACTGGTGTAACAGGGGTTTTGTTACTTGAAATTATTTTGAATGAAGGGATCAGATCTGTGGCTTTTGTGCGATGAAATAACATCTGCTTACTTTATCTTGGGTTGAGTATGAGTTGTGCATCTGACAGCCATGTTTTGACTGCATTAAAGGATTCTTGAGTTATTTTTTGAAGTTCTTGGAGGGTTGGGACAGAACAGATTAGGGTTGAATCATCTGCATATTGGACCAATGTAGCATGTAGGGTGCTAGTATGAAGGTTGTTAGTGAACAAATTGAAGAGAAGGGGACCAAGGATAGACCTTTGTGGAACACTTAAAGTAACAGGTAGAAGAGGGAAAGGTTATTTTTCCATTTTACAGCTTGTCTGTGATCTGATAAGTAGTCCTGAAACCATGCAAGACTGGAGTAGCTTAGACTGAGTTCAGATTGTACAGTTAAGAGTTTACTATGAGAGACAGTGTTGAAAGCTTTAGAGAGGTCTAGAAAGATAGAAGATACAAGGTTGGCTTCACTGCAGTGTTGATTAATAGTGTTAGTGAAGCTAATAAGGGCTGTGGTTGTGCTGTGATTATGGTAGAATCTATGCTGGGTATTTGCTAAAAGCTGGTTGGATAAGAGATGGTTTAGGATTTGAGCATGTATGCGCTTTTCAAGAATTGTTGATAAAGGTGAAAGGATAGCAATGGGCTAGTAATTTAATAGTTAGTTGAGTTTCAGCCTTTGTGTAATGACATTATGTGTGATATTTTTCAGAGAGCAGAGACTGGTTGTAGGGAAAAGTGGTTGTTTTTATGAGCTAAGGAAGAGAGATTTGGAGGTGGTGTTGGGCAGTAATTATTAGTGAGGGCAGCAATGGATTCAATGTAATATTTGTTAAACTGGGTGGCAATATTGTCAATGGACTTATCGGTGGATGGGGATGGTGTGCTAATTTGACCTGGTTGCAGATTTTTTTAATAGCAGACCAGAATTTTTGTGGGTACTTTGTTTGCTTAAATTATATATCAGTATAATTATTTTTTGTCAAGTCGGATTTGCTTTTTAGATTTATTTCTTTGTTCAAGGTATTTCTGTCAATCAGTTGCAATTTTACTATAGACCCACGTTTCCTAGGCTTTATCTCTTTTTTTTAGAACTGATCTTGTTTCATTGGTAAGCCAAGGGGAATAGGTGGACTTTATTCTTATAGTTCTAGTGGGGGCCATATTATTTAGGATGTTTAGGAAGGTAGGGTTGAAATATTCTACTGCACTCTCTTGGGGGAGGAAGGGAGGAATTTCAGTGGATTCCAATTACAAAGTATTGAGATTTGAAGTTTTTTTGTATATCTAATTTGTAAAAAAGAGAAAGTTTTTATTGCATTTATTTGATGTCAGAGAAGAAATGTTCAGAGATGGTCACTGTGAGGATATTAGATATTGTTATTTGTGCTAGCATGACTGGCTGGAGTTGCTATTCCAATTGCTGAAGACCAGACAGCAGCCCAAAGAGTGCACATACATTCCTACTTTGCAGAACTAAGAGTATCATCTTGCCTTGCTGAGTTAATTAGAATAGACTGGAACAGTTAATATTTAGCCATTAGGTAACTACAGTTGGAGTGTTTCTATAATCAGTGTAAAACCTATCCTACAGTATTATACTCAGAATTCCTGTGTGTGAAACTCTGCGATTTATTGGATTCAGTTATTCAGTGTATATTTTTTCAAATCAATTTAATCATATTTTCCTATCTTTTATTGTGGTGGTTTATTAATAAATTAGTTTTTAGTAACCACAGAGTGTTTATGCTTATTGTGATAACTTCAGGGCCACTTCAAAAAGCCTTACTGGTTGGATTACATGCTATCATTTGTATCAGTATTTATTTTACCCAGTATAATTAAACACCCCTTTTAAAGGGTATTGTGGTATTTGACTGGTGGCAGCCATTACCTTGTAATTTGGAAAAGAGGACATAGTAGGTAAATCTGTGAGAGTCTTTCCCAAGAGTGCTTGTATGTGTGAATATCAAATACTTAAGAGTGACTGTGCCAAATACCTAAAACTGGGACACTGTGCTCTTAGTGTAAATACTCATTTGGGGACCTGGAGTCAAGCATGTAGTCCAGTCCAGGTTTAGAGCCTGTTCCTGGTGTACTCTTAGTGAAAATTGTGTATTTCTATCTTTGCTTTCAGTGATGCTCCCTTACTGGTGACAATGGTGAGGACTGGAGCTCCTTAGTTACTGCCCTAAGTTTAAGTGGGGTTGTCACAATCACTAAGAGAGTCTGGGAGGCTACCAGGGTGATATGAAAGTAAAGGTCAGTTAGGTAAGGGTCCAGTCGAGGATGGACTGCTTTTTTGATGTTTTGTTATCCCAGTTGTAGTTTGGATAATTTGAGTGAAACTGATGAGGTTAATATGGCCAGTTGGGGTTGGTGAGTTACAGGAGGACCAATTGATATTGAAGTCACCCCATTATGCTAGTCACTTGTAGGATGGATTCTAGCATTAGTTGATATTATTACCAGGGGAATATAGGATCCAATGATATTTAAGTTTTTATTTGAGTTGATTTTTATTCTGGTGAAAACTATCTCTGCATTATTGAAAGTTGGAGGATTGTGGTCAATGATTTCAAGTGTAAGGTTATTTTTGAATTGTAAAGCAATGCCTCCACCTCTTTTGGATTTTCTGCCTTGCCTGTATATATTGTACCCTGGGGAGAACTATTTCATTGTCACTGATTTCTTTTTTAAGCCAGGTCTCACTGATAAGAACTATATCTGGACAGTATAATGAAAAGGTGGCATGTAGGTCTTGTATTTTATTCAGGATGCTTCTTAAATTTAAATTTATTATGAACAAGTCAGTTCCTTTCCTGGGGAGGTTTAGTATATTCTGTTGTTGGGTGATGGGAGTATTAGGGTTGCTTACAGGGCTCGGGTTTGAGTGTATGTCTCCACTAAGAATAATTTGGGATGTTGTGAGGAATATAATTTTTTGGAATTTGGATATAAATTTGTCATATTGAAGGGATATATGCATGTAAGATAGTTGAGGAAGTAATTTAAATGTGGCTAGATCAATGTGTGAGCAATTCAAGATTGTTGGGGATATAATAAGTATGGCAGGTTTTGATATAGAGGGGTTCAGAAATGGGTGAGAATGGGATTGTGGTATAATGTTGGAATCAATATGGTAGGAGGTTAGCTGAACTACAAACGTAAGAGGATAATTGTGCAGTTTAAGGGAAACATCTTAATCAATGTAAGATTTCATAGAGTAGTTGAGAAAGGGTGTGTGTAGTATAATTTATAGTTTGGAATGAGTTATGATGGAACTATGGCAGGAAGGAGTGTTTAATTAACTTATATATGGTAGGGCAGTTTAAGCAATGATATTTAAGCACAGCACTTGAAATGTATTTGTAATTAATTGGTTGGATTTTAGAGGGTGGGGTGGTTTTGTTGGTAAGAGGAGTGGAGAGATAGCTGGATTGTGATTGGATAATTGAGATTAGGAGGATTGTTTAAAATAAATGTATGAGTAGTCGGGGTTGGTGGGAATTGGGGGTAGGGTAGGGAAGTGGAGTGAGCCTGCATGGAGTGAGGGCAAAGGCAGCGGGTAGAACAATGGGCAGAAGAAGTGTCCAAAAACAATCAATCAAACAAACAGCTATAACTTCATGCCCACGTCAGTACCTAGTACCCTTTTGCTGATGACAAGACTTCAGCATTAAATCCTAAGCTGGAAATAAGTTAAACTTAACTAGATATTGCTTATTTGTTTGCAGAGAGCTAAACGAAGGGGAGAGAAAAGACAATATTTTTTGAGAGAGAGAGTGGGAGGAAGCTAACAAGGAGTCCTAGAAGTGTGCATGCCACTCACAAAGCAAAAATGTTAACTGTTTGAAACAGAGCACTGGTGAATTTCTTTTAAGTACATACTCTGCTGGCCCTTATTTAACTGTTGATGTCACTTAAAAATTTCTCGATGCTGTAGAAGCTTAAGATGAAAAGTCCAGGCAAAACTGCTTCTTAAGGAAACATTGTTAATGAACAGAAAAGTTAATTTTGATGTGGTCTAGACTACATGTAGTTGACTTATTTCTGTCTTTATTTATTTAGTAGCATTGACTTACTGCCATAACAGGTCCCTTTTTATGAGAGGCTCAAGGAGAAAATTACTACAGTTAACCAACCTTACAAGATGTCATACAATACAACACAATACAATACAAAATGACACATCAGTCTTAACTATAACATGCAAGATATGCAAATTAGTATATAACAAAACAAGAGAATGATCCTAGAAATCATTGTATTTCACAGAGTAACATTTCATTTTACTGTAGCAATGATAATGTTAAAAACCTCCATTAGGTTAATACACAGGTGCAATACAATGTAAAAATCATTACCACTATATAAAGTGTTTGGTGAGATTTTCTAGGAGTGGGGATATTACTGACAATGGGGGTAGAGTCATGGATGTGTATGATGTAATGTGCTTGGAATAGTGCAGTGCAGTGCTCTGGCCCATGGCATTTTAAAAGTCTGTAGGAAGGTAACAAGGTAAATGATGAAGAAAGTTGTTTCTCATTGTAAAAATTCTAAACAGAAAGGACATTTGAGAGTGGGAAGGACACCAGAATGGGAAGAACACCAACCTCTAAAGATATTCAAATACTGTTTAAGTGTTTGAATGAAGAAACAAATACAGAGCAAAGAAATAAGTGTTTTGTTTTCATCCAAATCACTCTCCATTCCTGAAAATGATTGCTTAGAATTGCAAGAAACATATGGCTAATCCAGCAGCCAGAACAAATATGGACAATATGTCTTTAGCTTTCTTATAGGCAAATGATATAAAAGAAACTCCATTTTCAAATACAAATGATTTTGTTTCAAGTGAATTTAAATAGAACATTATCTTGTTCACAAGTAACTTTGAATGGAATGTTGTCTTCATCAGAAGGAAATGATTAGAAAGAACTTTGACTTGTAGCAGTAATGTGTAAATCATTAACCTTGGAAAAATCAGGAAAAAGCAAATAGCAGTCCTGCCACTAAACTGAGGTTGACCTGTGATAAACTAATAAAACTAGACTTAACTGTTGATCATATAGTTCAGATGCAATCAACAATGCCCCAGTTGCAAAAGAACTATAATACTAATTCTGAGCAAATTAAAGTACTAGAAGAGAAAGTAAGTACTTTGAAGTTTTAACAAGTATAAATGAAGAGCTCTTTAACTCAGACAGTAAAAGTAAATGAACAATTGAAAGAGCAGTTAACTGACTTTGATACATGGCCAGAAGGAACAATCTTTGCTTTTTTGGTATTCATGAGTTTTGAGATGCTCTGAAGAGAATGGAATATGTAGCACAAGGTGTATTCAAAAATTTGCTTTAGTAAGTAGTACTTGAAGTAAAGCAAGGCACTAGGATTGAAATCAATAGAGTTAATAGAGTTAATAGAGTAATTATGAAAATTCAAGAAAATAATCTGGGAAGTAACCTCGAGGCGGGACTGAGAAATTCTGTAAAAGCAAAGACAGAGAAAGAATTTTACCTACTACAATGCAAAAGAAGAATTCATATAATGAAAGTCAGAGACTGATATTTTCAGGAATCTACCTCATGAAATGCTTATGCAAGTGAAAAAAAATTGCAGAAAAAAGTAACAAGAAGAAAAATGTGAAATCATCTTTTATTTTTCCTGCTAAGTTGAAAATCATTTGGAAAGGGGGTCCAACTCTTATTTTCATCAGAAGCCAAAGCCAGACATAAACTGTCAATCTTGGGACTATTATGAATACTCCAGATCTGCACAAGCCTCTAACATTGCTTTTTGAATAATAGATATTATTTGGACTGAAAAAAATATTTTTATACTTTCTCATTTTCTGTTCTTTTTCACATGTATGATGGCATTGAAAACTTGTCTTACACCTTTAAGGTATGTAATGAACTTTTTTATTTTTTTCATGATCTTTGTTAGTGTTAAATGGCATCACTTAAAATTGGAAGTATAGCTATTAATGGTTCACATAGGTTTTCAAAGCTAAGAACAGTGTTTAATTTTATAAAAAGTAAATCAGAAAAAATATGTTTTTATTGCAAGAAACTCATTAGAACTCAAATCAATCAATCTTTGTTAAGAGGAAATATTTTTGGGTTAGAGAAATCATTAGTAATAATGGCTCCAGTAGATCTGCAGGAGTTGCAATCATTATTACACAAGATTATGAACTATTGAATATTTCAATTAGAAATAATCTATTTAGGGATGAAAGGAAGAGTTTTGTTATTGAATTTAAAATCTCTGTGTATTATGCATACCTTTGGAAAGTATATATGCTCCATATGATGAGTATCAGCTATTTTTGGAAAAATCTGTTGAAAGGCTTGCAAGAGCTATAAAGTGGTTCAAAACTACTTGGTGGAGGCTGGGATGTGATATGTGACTGTTAAATAGACAGATCTAAACTTCCTAAGGATCAATCATATCAAAGTAGACATGGTTCTCTATTAATTATTTCATTTCACAAAAAGAGAGTTTATTAGATGCTTGGAGAATTAGTTTTACTCAGTTGATAAAGATTTACACATGTGTCATGCACAACCAGATTAGGTTCAAGGGTAAGACACATTCTTTATGTCTTATAACTAATTTCAAATGACAAACTTGTGAGACCCTGAGTATGTAATATGGACAGGCCACTGTATAATTTCATTAAATGTGACTTTTAAACAAGTTAATAAGTTAAACAAAATAAAATCTTATCACATTGGTTTAAGAATGAAAGCTTCAAATAATATATAGCCGATCAAAAATACAATTATGTAGTAAATTGATAATGATGATGATGGTAATTTAACAGCTAATCAGGACAACATTTTGATATAATAAATCTCTTTTTAAAAACATATAAAATCAAAAATGGTCTGAGAATATAGTTGTTTTAAAAGATTGGATAGCTATGACACCAAAATAATTATTTCAAGAGGTAGATCCTGATGTCACATTGCAAGATGTAAAAGAAGCAATTATGAGTATGAAAATAAATAAATAAATAAATCTCATTAACTTGATGAGACAGCAGAATTTTATCAAACATTTATAAATGAGTTTTCTCCTAGATTACACAAAATTGTAAACTTAATGACAATTCCAAGTTGGGGAAATCCAAAATCAATAGCTCTTCAGAAATTGCGTTAATTAAGAAAGAAGGAAAGGATAGCTTGAAACCAAAACATTATTCCATGGTTTCTTTATTAAATCATGATAATAAAATAATGGCAAAGGTAGTCAATAAAAGTTGTTAACTTCAGTTGAAAAAAGATCTTCAACCAATGCAATTTGTTTTTTGTCCAAACAGGAGAATGACAGAAGTAAAGCTATTATAAGCAGTAAGATTACATTTTGAAAAAGTAAAATTAAAAAAGTAGATTTGATAAAATTAAATGCCCCTACGGGCTTTGATTATTTAAATAGTGCTTACATATGGCAAGTATGAGAAAACTAGCAAATGTCACACTCATTTAATTCATATTATACAAAATGTATATTGTAATTCAGAATTTATACAAAATTTATATTGTAATTCAGAAGCTTACATTAAGTTAAACAATAAAGTGTTACCTAAGTTATCTTTGCTAACTGGAGTCAGACAAGGGTATCCCCTATCAACTGTTTTTTTTGCTATAGCAATTAACCCATTGTTGTATAAGTTATATAATGACATGTATCTATCTCCCTTAAATTCGGAAAATCTTTTATTTATAGCCTATGCAGATGATTTAATTCTTATTACTTCTGAATTTACTAGACGTGATAATTATTTCTAATAATTTACAAGAAGTTAAAGAAATAATTGGCTATATGATTAAATGTAAAAAGTCTAAAAGGGTAAAACTATATAATGTGCAGTAGAATGTGGATATAATATATGATTGGTAAATTAAATGTATTATCTTGGAAAGGTCTTAACAAAAAAAACTTTTTCCAAATAGCAAACAAACATATATGAAATAGTATGCAGGAGTTGCAATCATTATTACACAAGATTATGAACTATTGAATATTTCAATTAGAAATAATCTATTTAGGGATGAAAGGAAGAGTTTTGTTATTGAATTTAAAGTCTCTGTGTATTATGCATACCTTTGGAAAGTATATATGCTCCATTTGATGAGTATCAGCTATTTTTGGAAAAATCTTTTTGAAGGCTTGCAAGAGCTATAAAGTGGTTCAAAACTACTTGCTGGAGACTGGAATGTGATATGTGACTGTTAATTAGACATATCTAAACTTCCTAAGGATCAATCATATCAAAATAGACATGGTTCTTTATTAATTATTTCATTTCACAAAACGAGAGTTTATTAGATGCTTGGAGAATTAGTTTTACTCAGTTGATAAAGATTTACACATGTGTCATGCACAACCAGATTAGGTTCAAGGGTAAGACACATTCTTTATGTCTTATGACTAATTTCAGATGACAAACTTGTGAGACCCTGAGTATGTAATATGGACAGGCCACTGTATAATTTCATTAAATGTGACTTTTAAACAAGTTAATAAGTTAAATAAAAATAAAATCTTATCACATTGGTTTAAGAATGAAAGCTTCAAATAATATATAGCCGATCAAAAATACAATTCTGCAGTAAATTGATAATGATGATGATGGTAATTTAACAGCTAATCAGGACAAAATTCTGATATAATAAATCTCTTTTTAAAAACATATAAAATCAAAAATGGTCTGAGAATATAGTTGTTTTAAAAGATTGGATAGCTATGACACCAAAATAATTATTTCAAGAGGTAGATCCTGATGTCACATTGCAAGATGTAAAAGAAGCAATTATGAGTATGAAAATAAATAAATAAATAAATCTCATTAACTAGATGAGACAGCAGAATTTTATCAAAGATTTATAAATGGGTTTTCTCCTACATTACACAAAATTGTAAACTTAATGACAATTCCAAGTTGGGGAAATCCAAAAACAATAGCTCTTCAGAAATTGTGTTAATTAAGAAAGAAGGAAAGGATAGCTTGAAACCAAAACATTATTCCATGGTTTCTTTATTAAATCATGATAATAAAATAATGGCAAATGTAGTCAATAAAAGTTGTTAACTTCAGTTGAAAAAAGATCTTCAACCAATGCAATTTGTTTTTTGTCCAAACAGGAGAATGACAGAAGTAAAGCTATTATAAGCAGTAGGATTACATTTTGAAAAAGTAAAATTAAAAAAGTAGATTTGATAAAATCAAATGCTCCTACGGGCTTTAATTATTTAAATAGTGCTTATATATGGCAAGTATTAGAAAACTAGCAAATATCACACTCATTTAATTCATATTATACAAAATTTATATTGTAATTCAGAATTTATACAAAATTTATATTGTAATTCAGAAGCTTACATTGAGTTAAACAATAAAGTGTTACCTAAGTTATCTTTGCTAACTAGAGTCAGACAAGGATATCCCCTATCAACTGTTTTTTGCTATAGCAATTAATCCATTGTTGTATAAGTTATATAATGACATGTATCTATCTCCCTTAAATTCAGAAAATCATTTATTTATAGGCTATGCAGATTATTTAATTCTTAAAACTTCTGAATTTACTAGACGTGATAATTATTTCTAATACTTTACAAGAAGTTAAAGAAATAATTGCCTATATGATTAACTATAGAAAGTCTAAAAGGGTAAAACTATATAATGTGCAGTAGAATGTGGATATAATATATGATTGGTAAATGAAATATATTATCTTGGAAAGGTCTTAACAAAAAAAAACTTTTTCCAAATAGCAAGCAAACATATATGAAATAGTATTTTTTTAAATGTATTACTAAACATTAAATTAAATCATTTTCATCACTAGGGATTAATATAGTTGTAATGTTGATATTACCTATAATATTGTTCCCTTTGCAGAATATATTATTTCCTCAAACAAGAAAATAAATTTCACAAGTTAAAAGATTACTTAAAATTTTCTGTGGAGAGGAGGTTCCCTGAGAATGCCATGGGAAATGTTGACTGCCCCTGAATGGCAATGAGTGTTATATATTAATAAATATATTTTCTCATATATTTTTTAAGCATATTAAATATTCATGCTCAGAGAATGCAATATATAAATAATCAAAAGTAAATTAATGTGTTTTCAAATTATCTACCAAAGCTAAGTACTAATTATATTAATTTTACTTTCATATAGTTTCTTGCACCTTATGTTTTACAGATATTGATTTTTTTAATGTGTTTATATTCCATGGAAAAGCATCAAATCGGAAATTGTCATCCATTAATTAATTTTACAGTACCTACCAGTAGAAAATTGGCATGGCAAGACTACTATTAAAAAGAGAGATAAAAGCCTTTTAATTATCAGATTATATGATGCATTTCAACAGATATTTGAACCGAATACATTAAATAAAAAAAATGTGAAATTATAAACCTGAAAAAAACAAGTAAGTGCAATATATAGAATTTTATAGGAAATAAGTTTGAATATAAGTTATATAGGAAAGTCAAAATGAGAACCCTTTCTCACAAGTAAATTTGAAGATCAGAGCTGGCTGAAAACTGTAATAGATATCTATCATAATCATAAGTCAGTAATAAATAGACCTATTTGCTGTAAAATTGTTTTTGGAAAACACAATACTACTCAGAGTTTATATCAAATGCATTTGATTGATTCTGCTACTTGTTGGCACTTTCAAGCAAACTCTGGAAATTTATATCATTGTTGGTGGGTGGGTGCAAAAGTGTAGTTTTCTTGAATGAAAACTCATAAGTTATTGGAGAGCATGTTGAAGTAAATGATATTATTAACTTCTGAAATCTTTGTATTAGATATATTAGATGTTTATTCGGGTACAAGTAAATTAAGAATTTTTTTACCATCAGTGATTAAAATGGATGATAGTAATACCTTGGAAAGCTTGTCCTATGCCTGATTTCAACTTAGAAGGATGGCAGAGTTTGTATTATGAATATGTATTCTGTCATAAGAATTTACCAGTGTAAAAATGAATAACTGATTTATAGATGTAATAGATATTCATTCAAACTAGATCTTCTTAGAAATCTTTTTTTCCCTTGTTTCTTCTTTTCTTTCTTTATATTTCTTGTTATGCTTGATTTGATACATATGGATATAATACTTTCAATAATAAAACAAATAAAAATATTTTTAGGTATGGCTAAGCTCTTGAGTCGTATAATAAAAACGACGAAGCTTAGATTATATAAGATGACTGAAAGAGCACTACAAATAGAGGATAGATGGAGAGAGTTGTAGCAACATTTAGGCAGGAAAAGATTGGCAGGAGCATAATTTGGAATCCAATAAGTGGGTCCTAAGGTTACTTTGAAGTATTTTGGATCTATGAATTGTCTCAGGTCTTATGGAAGTATATTCCTCCATTTGGATACATATGAAGAATACATTGCTTCAGCATGTTCATTGCTTTGTCTATGGACTTGAGCAACATATATGTACTTAGAAGATATTTAGATGGAGAGAACAATAGTATTACTGTCTTCAATGCTAGACATTTGTTAGTGTGATTAAATATAGTTTGGGTTGGTTTAGGTTGAGTGAATGTTTGATAGTTGGGGAATTCCAGACAGTTAAGTTGTTTGAGTGTTAGGAAATGATAGATCTTACTTGGAAGATGGGTTGCAAATGTTGCTATTTTATTATAACATTGTTCTATTTTTTTAAAAGAATTTTCTAGTAGGAGAGAATTGGTAATAGATAAGAGTGTACAGTGGTCTTTCTAGATTGCAAGATGAGGTAGGGAGATGCTTGGTAGAGGAGACCCAGTTTTTTATGGGTTTTGTTGATAGTATTTTGTATGTGTAGAATTTTAGATTATCCTCTATGGTGACTCCAGGTAATTTAGTACATATGACAACCTGAAAACCAGTGTCTTGTGCAGATGATATAGTAAAGGAATATAATATTTGTGATCAGAATATTGTTTTGGCATGAAAAGTAAAATCGTTGCTGGGTTCACAAGAAGTTAGGTTAGTTCAAATAAGACTCAATGGAGGACTGCAATTGTTGTGTAATAGTTTGCAGTAATTGAATGCTTGAAGCTAAGCAGATAAAAGTGGAGTTGTTTGAATACTGAGCTAGTGAGATTCATTCTAATGCAGCATGAAGGCTGTTTGTAAAAAATATTGAACAGGAAAAGATGAAGTATTGAGTCCTGAGGGAACACAATGGATAGTGGCAAGTAGGATGAGTAGCATATTTACCATTTGATACATTGTGTCCTATATAACAGATAGTTTTTGAACTATCTTAGTGTAGCAGTGGAGAGACCAAGGGAAAGTAATGTTTGTTGAAACTTAGTATGGAATATTGTATCAAATGCTCTTGATAGATCCAGGAATTTGAAAGAGACTAGTGTACCTTTGACCCTAAGTTGAGTTATTGTGCTGAGAAAGGAGAGAAGAGCTGTAGAGGTTCTGTGCGAAGGATGAAAACCATGCTGGGTGAGACAGTGTATATCATTATCTAGGAGATACAGTATAATTTGCAAATGTACATATCTTGGCTATTGGTCAATAATTCCATGGATTTTTCTCCTTTATGTAGTGAGATAATATATGTTTTTCCATGGTTTGGGTATATAGGATTCTAATATGAACCAGTTCAATAGTACTGGCATGGGGCAGGCTATGGCATCTCTGGCAAATTTTAAATATTCCGTAGGAAGTCGGTTGGCTGCTAATGTTGCAGGTTTCAGTTGTGATATTAGTTTTGTATTATTTTAATTGGTACTAGTTGAAGAGAAAATGCTGAAGTACTATTCTGAATGAACTGAAGGCATCTAATAGGCTGCCTGCTAGATACTTTAAAGCTGCAGATCCTAATTGGATAAAGTGTGACTTGAATTATTGAGTGTTAGGTTGATTTTTTTCATTTGGTAGGGGATTTGGCTGCATAGTTTTTCCAAGTTTATGAAGTTTTTTTTTGGCTGCCCAATAACCTTTTGAGATATAAGTGTTACTGTTTTGGAGTTGGGTGAAGAATTTGTTTTTTGTCAATTTGGATGAGTTTCTTGGACATATTTTTCAATTGACTATATGTCTGCTAAGAGGTTTCAGTTTTAAATTTATACCATTGTTTCAAAACTATCTTTTTCTTGCATTTCCTGTTTAGTATTTCTGATAAGTCAATGGGTTGGATTAGATCTTATACATTTTTTCTTAGTGTAGTTTGACAATTGGAACTGATGGAAAGTACAAATTAAAATTTGTACCTGCTTCATCTAGCGGTAAGACCAATTGATTTGCCTATGTGTAGAGGCAAAGGTTTTGAACCATTTTGTATGCGATTTTTTTATAGATTTTGGTGCATTGTTGGATAACATAAATGATCACTTAATGCATCTATCAGTGACCCTGTCAGTGAGATTTTGACAGGAGTATTATTTAATATCTGATCAAGGATTGTATTCCTTGTTAGTGTTTTCAATTACTGTGGTGGGAGAATTAATCAGTTGAGTAAAGTTATATAGATTAATGTTATTAGAACCTTCATTTTGACTAGCCCAAGCATGGTTAAAATGACAGAGTATGACAGTTTCTTGGGTGGCATTCTTTGTGGTCAATGATAGCATATCTTCAGTTATATTGGAATTGGTTTTTGGTGGGATGTAAACTGTAATTACACACACAGAGACTTCTTTGCATTAAGCTTTAGTAAGGTAAACAAAATTTCAACGTTGTCAAATTTGGCACAGTATGATGGTAGATATACACCTCAAAGGTGTTATTATAAATAATTGCTACTACACTATCTGTTCTGTTTAATCTATCAGACCTGATAATATTGTTGTCTTATGGGAGAAATTCTTCATCTTTAATGGAGGGTTTTAACCAGGTTTTGATAAGGGATAAAATATCTGGTTTATGTGAGAAGACACGTTCATAATTATGGTACTTTATTGGAGACACTACATATATTTAGATTAAAAAGCTTGATATCTGTGGGCATAGTGGCTGAGATGACTGTTTTTGAATTATTTGATGATGGAGGGATATGATGATTTAGTAGACGGGTTTGTGTATATATTTTCACAGAGATATGGAAGTCAATTTCTGATAAGGGACTGAGGGTAGCATGAGTGTTTGATTTTCTGTGTAATTACATATTCTTTTATGATACAATTATTCAGAAGAGGAAGACACAATATAAGTTTGATGTCTTTGTAGTTATTGTTTTAGAATTTCAGGAGTTGAAATCTTTTCAAATTATTTATTTTGTAGTTATATAGTGATGTGGATATATAACTATATTGTGGAGCTTGTTTCAGGTTGGTAAGCATGACTGAGATTGTTTGTAATGATGCTATGCAGTGGAAAGTAGTAAAATGTGATACCAAGATTAGTAGTGAAATTAAGATAAGATGGAGGCACATGTTATTGTAGTGGGAGATACAGATCAGTGGTGGAGAATATTGGGAGGTGCAATTTATGGGGTATGCAAGTATGATAATATTTAGTAGATGTTGACATTGCCTGAGTTTATAGCTGACTGATGGCTATTAGTAGGAATGGCTATGAGTGTGTATTGTAATGATATGGGGTGGAAATTGATGCAAGGAGGAGAGCAAAATGAAGCTGTGCAGAGAAACTGTAGAATGGAGTTACCCAGCAAAACCAAAAAAAAAAAAAAAACAGCAGCCATTTTAGTTTAGTTCAGAAGTAAAAGGAAAGGTTAAAGTGAATTTTTTTTTTTTTAGATGAGCACAATAATTTTCGGATGAATGGGTCAGAGTGTACTTCTGGGATAGCTTTTTGGAAGTGCTTGTTTTCAGTATCCAAGATGAGTTTTGACTTCAGACAAGTATTTTAGAATCTAAAAGGAGGATGTTTTGCTTGTTTTTTGCAATAAGCAACTCTGGCTTTTAACTTTTTCAACCTTTCCATTTGGCTCTACTGTATTAAGTTGTGCTGCAGCTGGAAATACTGTCATTTTATACAAGTAATGTTATTATTTTAGCAATTTATGTACAAGCACAATTGTTCATTAGGTTCTAATGGTAATTAAAATGCTATCAGTATTTGCATTTCAATATTAGTAGCATCACAAACCTGTGCTCTGCATTCGGAAAGGAGGTTTCATAGGTTAGCTGAAATTATTTGCTAAGTGTAAACGCTTAAATTGTTAGTATGCCATATATATTTCCGAAGGTATTTTGCATGGGTCTATATTAGAAGACCAAAAGTTTAAATCGCAAATGCTCTAAAGAGCGAAAATGCTGGACCTCAAAGTGCTTTTTTGGAGATCACAGTACAGTGAAGATTGGAATATTTGCCCTTTCCTCACTGTAGTGCAATCTCGAAGTTGGAATATATATTTAGCGGGGGGTGTGGGTGGCGCAGCCCCCCACAGTCATGATTTTGAGGTCTGGCATTTTCACTCCTTAGAGCATTCGCGATATTAAACTTTCGGTAGTCTAATATAGACCCTTTTGTACTGTGAAACATTATGAAAGTAGAATATATTTTTCATATCACTTTAATAAAGAATTAAGGGATATGGAAGCAATAGTAGAGGTGTTACCCCATGCAAGCCCAGGATGAAAACAAAAAATGACACTAAGGAGATTTATGCATATATATAATCAAAACTCTGTGATTTACCTGTCAATAAAGGATGCATCTGACAAACAATGCTTGGCATCCAATTTATTAGCTTTCAACTGTGGTTGGCAGTATCAAGCTATAATTTGGCATATATATCCAAATTATGATGTGATAAGTTTTTATATCATACATCACTGGAAAACTCAAAGTGAGGCGAATAGCTTACCGCTGATACCATGGTAATAACTTGTAAGAGCCTGGATATATAGCATATGGACATATTTAGAATAAGCTGTAGTAAATAAAGCATGCTCCACAATAAAATGAAATATAAAATCTGTTTTACCAGTTACAGTTTTAGAATTTTGCAAGCCGAGGTCCCTTGCACATGACAACAGTTTACTCCTCATTATTTGGCTCTTATAGTTTCAAGTATTTCTTCCTTAATGACTTCAGGAACTGAGTGTGGTAATTAGCTAGTAATGTCCAAGATTCAAAGTTAACTGTAATCCTTTTTTCTGAAAGCTGAAAAATTAATGCAAGGTAGGCAATACCAATGGCTTTACATTGTTGCAACAGATTGTCCATGGCTCAGAGAAGTTATTTGATGCCCAGGGCAAGACAGGTACATTTACTGTTATAGATGCACCTTATTATGGTATGATATAATTGATTTTGGAGATGAATGCTGGTTCAACATATTTGTCTAGAGGATTCCAGTATACATAGATATAGATATAGATATAGATATAGATATAAATACATATACATATACAGATATATAGATATACATATATATATATAGATAAATATAGATATAGATATACAGCCTGGGATCCTCTATACTTTTTTTTTATTTTACTTTACCAGGATAGTCTGAATGAACATTAGAAGCCCCTTTTCAGTATAGTCTTAAGGAGAAAATCTCCATGACAGTAACAAAGAGAAAAATATATGACATGGTCTTATTAGTATTAGATTCATAAGTTGTAGTATAATTGCATATGATAATCAATACATAACCAATTAGCTTGCATCACAACCAGAAAGAAGAAAATCACAGTATATGATCATTTACATTGAAATAAGCTAATGGAAAAGACTTGGTCCTGGGTATTTACATCAGATGGATCGTAGCTGTTATGTGAAGAAAGAAAATGCCACCCATAGTCATATAGAGATAAGATAAACTTATTTAGTTGAGCATGATTTTATAAACTCAGCCATGCAGTAACTACCTTAACAATGGCACATACAACAATGGCACATATATCAAATGAAGAGTTATGACTTCTTTCGACTTTTTCGACCCATCTGTTAGTTTTTACCATCTACATTTATATTTATATTTATATGCACATTTAAGTTAACGTGCATATGTATTGATAGTGATGTGACATTGATGAATTTTGAAACATGAAATACAACATACCAACAGTGGTGTATGAATATATATACTCGTTTTTATATATATATATATTTACATTTTATAATCTTTAATATATATGAGCACTTTAATAGTTTTAGATATATGATGAATTTCTGCAATGTTGAATGTTTTAACATACTTTGCGTTTCACTCTTCATATAGTCATACATTTATAGATTTAGTTTAACTGAAAGAGAATTATGCTAAAAGACATTACTATGAAAGATACTTAAGAAGACGTTAAGTAGATCTGCTCAGAAGATAATTGCCTGAATGTGATAAACTAAGTACAAACTGTTGCGTTAAATGTATATATATATTTCTTGGAAACATATTATCTGAAATACGTTTTTGCGCAGTTGACACACAACGGGATATAGAACTGCTTTAATGTGACAGACTAAGTAGAAACTGTTGCTTTAAATGTATATACATTTTTTGAAGTACGTTTTTTGCGTTGTTGACACACAACGGGGCATAGAGCACTGAATGAATTATTAGATCATGGAAGAACATGCATAGAGATGAAATGTTCTTATTCATCAAGTTCTTATGTGTATTTCCATATAATATTTAGAGATGCATTTATGTACGAGAGAGTTCTTAAGCCGTGACACTGTTGTATAATGTCTGTTTTTTAATGACTTGAATTTCACAGCTGTTAAGAATGCATACGTTTCCTATATGGCAAATGAATTATTCTTATTACACTTATTATGTATAAAATATAAGATGACACCAGTCTTGTAATAATATTGTATTTTACTCTTTAACGTTCATATAGCAAAGAATTTGTTTATTTAAGTCAGAGCTTTGCTTATTTGATTTGGACAGCATATGTAGTCCCTGAGATCCATTTGGCTGATGTCAGCTGAGAGTGTTTCGTGTTAATTGATGAGTCAGGAATTATTAAGAAGATTTTATTGGATAGTAGTTTATATAAAAGGAGTGTTGGTATTTGATTTAATTGATCTGATGAAGCGTGCATACCGCACGCGAAAGCGCTTATCCTGTCATTTGGTTATATTGGAATAAAAGAAGATTTTAAGGACTTATTCTCGTGGTGTATCCTTACAGTTTTTTCGTGATATTGTTTCTTGAATTTTTTGCTGGTAGGATACTTTGGGAGTCAACGATATTCTATACAAGTAATCATTTACATATATGCATATTTTGTAAAATTAAGTTGTACATGATCAATTCACAATTATGTCAGGTTTTAGCAAAAAGCAGAAAGATTAAGATCAGAAAGATGGGGTACAGAAATAAAAATGTAACTGAAATGTCAATGTGTTAATGAAGGAATAAAAGTGGTCTTGTCTGGTTTGTCAGGTTTATGAGTCAAAAAGGGTTTCATTTTTTCTAAGAGGGAAAATATATTCTTTGGATAATAACTAGGAAGATTTTATGCATTTTTAAAATCTGAAAGGGAAGTAGAGTAACTAGTTAATGATCTCTTAACCAGTCAGGAGGAACAGAGTTAAAGGCCCATCTAGCTGTTGTATTAAGTGCAGTATCAATAAGTGTGTTGCTGACCGTTACGGAATTTAGTCTGGTTTGTACAGAAACTATCTGGGTAAGGCCATAAAGTGATGCAGAAGAGAGTGTACATACTGAAGATGGCCAACACATTTTAAGTCAAAGTCACCTAAGCCCTCTGTCTTAGGATCCAAACCGAAAGACTGTGTAACAGGGACTTGAAACTGCTCAGAGTAGCTAAGGGTTGTCAGAGGAGTGTCCCAGAGGCAATACAATGATATTGTGTGTTGAGCTGAGTTTAAGTTAGGTGAGTAAATGAATATGCTATTTCAGGAGAAGGCTAATAAGGAATTGTTTTGAAGGAGGCTATCAAAGCTGGGAATGACTTTGTATGTTTGAAAGAGAGTTATGGCTGGGAATTCAAGATGGGTAGGAATAGAAGACAAAAATGAAGAATAGAAAATATATTCAGACACAATGTGATGTGAAAAGTTAATGTCAGAAACATTTTTTTGTGAAAATAACAGAAGATGTAATTATGAAAGGCTGAGAGACACTTGTAAAAGTGCATATCCTACAATGCACTGATTTTGGAAGTCTGATAAAAAGAATTAAGAAACAATAGCAAGGACTAGGGTAGGAATATGGCCATCTGTACACTTATAGTATTCTCAGGACAGATTGTGATAAAGTTTTATTTGGAAGCTAAGTAGCAACAGATCTTCCTCACACAAGGGAAACCGAGTAGCCTTTTGACAGTAGAATGACAGCTGCATTTAAATATGGTTATAAAATAGGAGTATAATGGTGGGTGCTGGGGGTAAGGGTTGACGGGGAGGGAAGAAGGAGAGGGCATTAGGGGCAGATGGGCAAATTACACATGGTGGAAGCAATAAGAAAATGAGAAACTGAACAAGATGGTAAAAGAAACAATAAAGGAAACGAAACAGATAAAGACGCATTAGGAAGACAGTGAGTGCATGGAGTAAAGTGAAGGTGGCAATGAGAGGGGAAAATAATGAAGATGGAAGAGAAATAAGGAAGAAACAGTTAAGCAGACTGAAGACTGTTGGAAATACAGAAAACAATACGGGGCAGGTGGACAGATTAGGAAGCACTAGAAAAGTGGCAATAAAAGTGAAGTTGAAAATAAAAAAATAGTCACAACAGCAGCGCTAGAGCAGTGATACTGGAAACATTTGTGATGGATTGTGAGTAAAGAGGCAGGAAAGCATCTTGCATGAAAGTACAAAGCAGTAAGAGGGGAGACAGAGGGATAGCAAAAGTAAGGATGGGGTGGGTCAGCATGACAAAGAATGACAGGGAAATTAGAGAAACATTTAGAAAATACTACCAACAAATGTGGAGGGAGGAGGGATGGAACAATCCACAGTGAGTGATACTGACCGGAATGACAAGAGCAATACAAAAGTGCCAGACCAACAGAAAAACTTTACCAAGGAAAACATGACAGAACAAATCAGGAAAATGGTAAAAGCAATGAAAGAAAAGAATCCAAAGGGACAGAAGCTACTCGATTGAGTTTTTCAAAAGGGGGGAGTAATCTGGGAATCATTAAATGAAGTATATAGGAGGATATAACAGACACTGAAGATCCCAGACACAATGAATAGGGCAAGAAGGGTGGCAAAGTCCGATATCTCTGTTAAATACTGACATTAAAGTAATAGTAAATATTTTAGCAAACAAGCTAGCTATGGTACTCCCAAATATAATCCAAGAAGGCCAAAATGGTTTTGTGAAAGGCCTCAGTCCAGAAGAAAATTGGTGGGCAATAATGAAACCTCCAAAAAGCTCTTACTACAGCAAGGTGGGAATTTCTGTGGGAAGTATTGGAAAGGAGACACATAAGGTAAGATTTAATTGGGTAGATCAAAGCAATATACAGGAACCCTGAAATAGAGGTCTTGCTAAATGAGGGAATCCCTAAGCTGTTTAATGTTGGATGGGAAGGCAGGGGTGCTTAATGTCTCACAAAGCTATTCACAATGGTTATAGAGGAATTCACTCTTGAGATAAGGAAAACATTGAGCAAACCATGTAAAAATATGGGGAACCCATTCAAAGTTCTTACGCATGCTGATGACTGTATGTTAATATCAAAAAATATAGAGGAACTGTGAAAGGAAATGTTTCGAGTCTTTAAAAAAATCAAAGGGGCATCTTGCCTGAAGCATAACATAAAACAAATAGTGTTAGTCAGAAGAAAAGTGGAAAAATAGAATGGAGTGATGGGGAAATACCAGAGACCAACTATCACAATATCTAGGGCTGGCAGTAGGGAACCCACTGAAAGATATAATATGAAAAAAAAATGGAAAAAATAACAGAAAGTGTTAAAAATGCTAGAAAAGGGATGAAAAAAACATACACACAACTGAGCAGAGTAAACACAGTAAGAATGATGGCATTACTCATTACAATATTTCTGCTAAGAAGCCTACTGATTGGGCCAAAGAATGAATCATTAGGGCAACTAAGAATGCAGTGGTAGATGGAATAGAAAAGAAAAAGGGTAAGAGGTTAGTGAGGAACAAACTGAGACTAAACAGCAGAAGGGGAAGATTAAGAGTCTCACGCCTACCCACCCATCATTCACACAGAATATAACCAGCTGGATGGCGACTGAAGGAATGGCAAAGAAAAAATGGAAGGGAGGTAGCAGAGGCCATGTGCTGAAAATGATTCAAGTGATATAATAAGGAGGTGATAAAAGAATGGATAAGTATGGTATGAGCAGAAGAACAGCGAAGTCTGGGAAGGAAAAGGCTGGGAAACATCATAAGACAGAAGCAGAAGAATACATGGAATACCTATGGAATATTGTCTGGAGAAAAGATATGATGAAGAAAGGTACAAAGAGACAGATATCATTTAAAATGTTAGAGGAACTCACTAATGAATTTAGGTTACCCCAAGGATGGGGAGGGGAGAGGTGGAGTTATGTCTAACAGGAAAATGTATCGATAATATTAATCATGAAGGGAAAAGGAAACAAAAAACGGAGGAGAAGAGGAGATAAGCACCATTACTGAAATGGAAGAGCCACTTGAGGGAAGCAAAAAGCAAATGGGAGAAGGTGGAGGGCTGGCATATTGAGGGGGAGTAGACGAAAATTAGCAAAATGGTATCATAGATGCAAAGATACATAAAATCAGGAATCACACACTAAGTCTGATACATAGACAGAGGCCAACAAAGGATGGAAGTCAAGCTGATGCCATGTACTGCAGGTATGAGGTGGTGGAATAGGGAATGATACACGTTCTGCAGCAGTAAATGGACAAAATGTTGTGTAGTAGAAAGCTCTATAAACATGGAAAGAAATACTCAAAAAAGGAAAAATCTCAGGAATGTCTGTATTCAGGACTGGCTAAGGGGGTGTGACAAGAAAGAGAGAGAGTGAGAGAAGACTGATTAGCATACTAGCTTTTGAAATAAAAAGCATAACAGCCACCAAATGGAAGAAAAGCAGTAGGATACAAAAAGGTGACATGCACAAAAGATTCCTGGATGTCAGCAGGAAAAGCATAAACCAATGAAAATGATAGGGGGGAGCCAAAGCAGGAAAAGCATAAACCAATGAAAATGATAGGGGGAGCCAAAGCAGGAAAAGCATAAACCAATGAAAATGATAGGGGGGAGCCAAAGCAGGAAAAGCATAAATCAAGGAAAATGATAGGGGGGAGCCAAAGCAGAAAAAGCATAAACCAATGAAAATGATAGGGGGAGCCAAAGGGGGAGCCAAAGCAGGAAAAGCATAAACCAATGAAAAGGATAGGGGGGAACCAAAGCAGGAAAAGCATAAACCAATGAAAATGATAGGGGGGAGCCAAAGCAGGAAAAGTATAAATCAAGGAAAATGATAGGGGCGAGCCAAAGCAAAATTTGTAGAACTGCTGAACTACTAAAAATCTGAAGAGGAAAACAGGGGAGAGGAAAAAAAGTCAACAGAATAGTAAATGTACAGGAATAACAAATGTATAAAACACTGCACCCTGCATGAGGATTTCACTATATGTAAACAATTTTATTTTGAAGTATTCTAATAAAAATATCTACTCACTACAGTGCTGATGTATGCCCTCCTTTCACTAGGATATTAGAAATAGTACCTCAGACTCTTACCTTCAGGGATCGATCTCTGGTGTTCTGTAACTCTATAAATAGCTTAAGCTGTTGCTAGCAAGATATTCAATGTAATGCTGTTTGGAATATACTGTGGAACAACGGAGAATAATTTGAATAACTAGATCAAAGCTCAGGAGACTCCATGTTATAGTGTTTTTAGCCTGTAACAGGCTTACGTTTTTGACAGTATAATATTGAATCATCTTTTTCGTTTACAACATGGTAGTAAACAATGGAGGCTACAGTACTAGGCATACCCTTCCCTCACCCAGGAATGAAAAATAGTATTTAGCCTTTCACATTCTTCAGTGTTTTTCCTCTTGTAGTGTGTTAGTCTGCAGCCATTTTAAGTTACTGGCAGCAAAATATTAAATTAATGATCACTGATGTAAAAGCATGACTTTAAAATGAATGCTTCCTCCTTGTACAAGCAGTATCCTGTCCATTACTCTGGTATTATGATGGACTTACTGCTCAGCATATTCTTTTCTTTTAAAGATGCCACTTATATCTTCTGTGGAAGTTAATTACTTTCTATATTTGCTAAGCAGGCTGAAGGTTAACTACAGGAATGCATGAATTCATCTGCTAATAACCACCTATTACTTTCTCTAGTTAAGCAGGTTAGACTTGTCTACCCCAAGCATGCGGACTTTTCTGAGTAAACTGCTACTAAAACATCTTGTTCCTTTTCTCTCAGAAACCTTATTACTTCTAATCTGACAAAGTACTGGAGATAAATCGTACTACCACCACTGCTACAAAAACTTTTGTACTGTTTTTCCCAAATACTGTACTACTCTCAGTCTGTCAATGTACTGCATATATACCTATCACTAGAAATGTAAAACTCTGCCAACTACATGCTGAAATGACTGTAATATACTTGTATATAGTCCTGATAACAAGATGTTAATATCTGACATTGTACTGCATATAAACCTACTACCAAAAAGTAAAACTCTGCCTACCACATGCTAAAATGATTCTATAACATATTTGTATATAGTACTGATAGCAAGATGTTAATATTTGACTATTGCATGATAGAATGTATTCATAGTTGTAATGAAATCCTAACATGCATTGTACTGTATCTGGAGCTTTTCTCCCCGGGCCTCCGCTGAAAAAGGACCTGTGTCCATTCGGACTTTCCCGGTTAACAAAAGTAAAATAAATAAATAAATAAAAATAAATAAATAAAATAAATACAGTAATTAAAGGCAGAAGTGAAAGAGGCTAAATGCAAAAGATGTGAATTGCTCATTGTTAGGTAACAGCCTGTAAAAATCTTGTAGGCTATATGAAGTCTGAATGGTAGAAGTATTTTGTTTTGTTACAGTAGTTGCAGGAGTATACTGCAAATGGAGAATGGAATGTTTGAGTTCAGAGTAAATCATGATTATGTGTAGCTGTTGTGTGTTTGAGATACTACAGAGATAATCATGGAACAGATCAGGAGATTTATTGACTAATGCATAGACCAAAGAAGAATAAACGGATAAGAGGAAATGGAGAACACTGAGTTGAGTACAAGATGAAACAAGGTTAAATCTTTATGTACAGACATGTAAAAGTGATAATGTTCGAAGTAGTGAAATATAATCGTACAGTAAATATTAAGAGCTGCACTCATACACCTTAATGTTTCTTCACCAAAATGTATTACACAATGTATGACAAGTGTACAAAACCTGTAACCCACGATGGAGCCTGTATACCTGAAACTGAAAATGCAAGATGCAGTGAAATCAACTACACTACTATCTGCAATGTTTACTTCACCAAAATGTGTTACACAATGTATGACAAGTGCACAAAACCTGTAACCCATGATGGAGCCTGTATACCTGAAACTGAAAAGGCAAGATGCAGTGAAATCAACTACACTACTATCTGCAATGTTTACTTCACCAAAATGTGTTACACAATGTATGACAAGTGCACAAAACCTGTAACCCATGATGGAGCCTGTATACCTGAAACTGAAAAGGCAAGATGCAGTGGATTGAAGTACACTACTACCTGTAATGTTTATGGACCACTACTATCTATAATGTTATGAATGCATCCTTTAAAGCATCCTGGAATGATGCATGGAAGTGTCTGTGTCCTGCCATTCAGAAAATGCTCAAGGACCCTTACTGTATGATGTAACTCAGAACTTGTGACACCTGAAACATGCGTTTCTACTATCCCATGGTATCTAAATGTTTATTAAGTTGGTTGATTATTACAGTGATACAGCTAGGTATCTAGTTTGAAGTATGTGAATTTTGCTGCACAGTATTTTATCGCTGTAAACAAAATATAGACTAGTGAGAATGTAATGAAAAATTTATGGTACAGTATGTGGGAAGGATGAAAAAATATAGGCTTGTGAGAATGTAGTAAAATATTTATGGTGCAGTTTGTGGGAAGGTTGAAAATTAAATGTGGCCACTGTATTATGTATTGATTTAAACCTATTAATCCTGTTGAAGGTTAATCAGTTAGTTCTTATAATAGGAACTAATTTTAGGTTATAGCTGCAAAAAATAAAAATAAAAAAAATAAACAGGTGTTTGCTAGTATATATTAAAGCATGACCTTAATATATTTGAAACCAAACAACATATGTTACCTTAATGAGGATCGAATACTAATTAGGAAGACTATAAAATAAATTATACACAGGGAGGCGTTGAAGGGGGATGCCTCGAATTTGTGTCCCCATTCCACTACAAATGGACTTAGTCACTTAGTGCACATGATAAATGCAGGTATCAACATACCTGATACTATGAGAGACCATTTTCACTTTGCTAGTACCCTCTCTCAAGCCACACCTCATTTCTCAAGGACAGCCATACCAGGTAGTCCTGCAGTAAATTTAGGGAAACATATCCAGTCATTTAGTTTATATTTAAAGGATGAAAGTGAGATGCGTGCTTAACCAACATGAAAAGTTTATTCCAGAGGTTTTACAGGCCCTGTGCTATAACCTATTCCTCCACTGTGTTTTTATTTATTTATTGGTGAAAATTTAGGTCCCTAGTTCTAGCAATGGTTGGCATATTTGACTTTCAGAGAAACAAGAGGTCCAGGGCAATTGGATCTCTAATGGAATTGTGAAGGAGCACGAGAGAGATCTCCCCTCAAAAGTCTAGAAGACACTCAATAAAGGAATAGAGTTTCTAGCCTCTTGGTAGCTCAAGGACTTTTAGCCTGTGATTTTTTTAGTTAGAATTTTTTGGGGTGTCTTTTTTATTGCTTGATATGTTTACTACACTTGAATTTAGCCAAAAGGCTGAGAAGTGATTTATTGCTTGACTTGTATTAATTGTTTGATATATTTAGTGAGAAACATCCAAAATGCTGAGGATAAGAGAGAATGATTACCTGTTTAGACCCTGATGGTATTCCTTTAGCAAAATTCATAACTATAAGCCACATTTCATACTAAATAACTAATAACTTAAAATGTGAACTTAGCAATTAGCTGGGCTAAAATAGGATTTCCTGACAACCATCGTGCCCAGTGCCTAGCATCTCACGTGATGAAGCTATTAACATATTTATCTGTGCTTTCCTGTGCAGTTGCTAGCACTTGCTGCTATGTTGTAAACAGATCACCACAGCATTCGCATCCATTTTACTAGGCCCGTGCAACTGGGAGGTACAAAGTAAATATCACAACAGGTCATCATCATACTCATTGCCAAATGTGGAAACTGTTCTTATTTAGACACATTTTGATCCACATGTATTCTTTCCATACTGGGCATTCCTAAAGTAAAGAATGCTCAAACCATACTATCTTCTATGAGTCTCACTGTATGTCCCAGACTGTGTTCATTAGCAAAAAGGCTCCATGGTAACAGTGGCCACAATGTGCAAATAAGGCACTAAACAGGGCTACTTATGTGGCCTGGTGAAATCATTGATTCCACTCATTACTTGTTCTTTGTTTAAAAACATTATTTCATGTGATTGAATAACAATTCATGTGATCTAATATATGTTAAAATATACCCTATTCATGCATCCTTTCCATGCATCACACAGAGATGCTAAGTGCACCATTACCATCAAGCTTACCCTTTTCAACTTTTCATTTCCACCCAGAAAAAGGCTTACTTTTGATATTATTACAGCAGTTTGTCAACTCTGGGTGAGGTTATCCTTGGTATTCTCTCTCCTGTTATAGATTGAATATGAATGCAAAGCCTGACGAATCAATTCATGCAACAGAAGTGGGTAAGTCCAGCATAACCTAACCCCACCATAACATAATATGTTACAACATTTTTTGCTGTTTTTTTCTTTTATATTAAAACAATATATATTATTTTTGTTTTAACTTCTGTCTGTGAAATAAAGAAGTCCCTTCTGTTAATGATTTCTCTATATTTTAAGTATCATAGGAACAGTAAATTAGCCTTATTTCTTTTGCACTATACTGTATTTTTTCAGTTTTATATTTGTTTTAATTATTTAATCTTTTTTTCTATGTAATAAAAAATGATATCCTATTCCAAGAGAACTTTATTGTAGTATGAGAGAGATTAAAAGTAATTTGGATACCTCCTAATTGCCCATTCATCAAGGGGAGACCTGGCTAGATGTTATCTGGTGAGGGACAGAGTCTATCTAGTAACATAAAATGCCAGGCACTGCATCAGCTCATCCAAGCTAGGGTTCAATAATTTGTCTGAATATATATTCACTTGAACCCTTATAATCTCACAGGAAAATTACAACTTCTGAGACCAGAGAAACTCAGGCTGCATCAGTTCATATCCATGCAAACATAGCATCTGTACATTTAAGGCCAAGCCTTTCTTTTAACATCTTGTTCACATGGAGCATTGTTATCAGCCTGTCTTATGAAAAACAGAGAAAGAAAAGCTGCCTCACTATGTCATGCTTCAAGTTGTCTAGAGATAATGTTATGCCACATTCCTGGATTATTTTTACTCATATCTTTCAATACTTCATCAAGAGGAAAATAATTGCCTAATGCCCAATTATTTGCTTGTCTCAGAAAAAAGTATTAACCAACTTGAATCAAAGGCCTGTATTCTAATGTGTCCCTGTTAACAATTTTAGATTAACAGATCGTCATTAGGTAATGCCCTTTAACTGATCACATAGTTTTGCCACCAGCATCATCTCTTCCAATGTTGCCATCAAGTGCAGCAGAACAGTTGTACTACTCTGCCAGTTATATTGCAGCGGGTCATGGCAAGCCAAGAGCTTTTAAGGCAAAAATATACTACTTCTAGTGTACATATTAAGTATTATAATTTACAGACTAGAGTGTGTCTTTGGTTTAAGCTACTTCTCTAAAATTCACCAAATTTCCGTTGTTGGTTCCCATCACTTGTTTGAATCAACATTCCCTTGCTTGACCAACATTATCTCAGACATCTGTTTGGGTCTACTGTTCATCATTTTTAATCATTCTGCCCTATTGTGTTTTCCATTCATTTAATTGATTAATTTCTTGGCAATTCATCCCTGGAAATTTAGTCCTAGACTGCTTTACCAGAGACTGCTGCCTCCATTCTACTTTTTGGTCCTTCTATCTGTCATCTCCAGTCAGAATGGCCATGAAACTCTATGCTCACTTCTTATATAGCCTACTTAAAGAACAGCTATACTTAACTCTGCACACAATTTTTCCTCATTCAAGGCTATATTTTTTCTCCTTATAAAACCAGTTCTGTTGATGCCACATTTAAGTAAACTAATCCTTAGCTGTTCCTCAACATATTTGACATGTCAGAGTTGTTCAGCTTTAGCAAAGCACACTTTGTTGGGATTGTATTAAATCTTGTGTAACATTCTGTAACAGTCTGAGTGCCTGGCTGTTATTGCATTTAAATGTTATACATTTATATATTATATTCTAGGAATATCTATGCAGCATGGTGTTTGTAGTCTTGCCAACTTTCCCTTTGATAGGTGCCATAAAGTTATTGAGTCTCTGGAACTAGATGCTTAGTTTGGAGAATCAGAGTAGATCTGTTGATACATTTGCTTGAGACATAAAACTAAAATTAGCATGACATATAGGTTCATAGGTTCATAGGTTGGTACTGAGTTATCTGCCCGGAGGCATATATTAACCCAGCCATGTTGTGCGGTATTCACCGCCCCTTTAGTACTTTCCTAGACCCTTGTACTAGCAGCTAGTACCTTTGGCCCCTATCTAGTAGTGCTGTTGGTGTGATCCCTGGTGTGAACTTTCTGTTACCCATCCACTCATCAAGGTTCCTCTTGAAGAGTGATAGTGAGGGGCTCTGTCATATGTAGATCAGGACCCTGTTCCATAGTAAGGGAAGTCTCTGCGAAGGGAATCTATCCCTCCAGCATGTTCTATTCATTGTTGCGTTGAGGTTTATATCCCTCAAGTAGATTTGGTTTTGTTAAGATGGAGCATGTTCAACAATTCTGGGTTGGACATGGCTTTGTACATTAGACAGAGATTGTCAGAGACAGAGAGAGAAAGCGGTATGCAACAGAGAACAGTCTTAGCTTTTTCAATCGTGCTGCATAGGGCAACTGTTTGAGGCCAGTAATCCTCTTGGTTAGGAACCTTTGTGGTCTCTCCAGCTGCTGGAGATGTCTAGCCAGGTACATTCCAATTGGTGCATTGTACTCAATAATGGGTCTGATGAGGGAAGAGTAGAGGGGCACCATTACATCCTTAGATCTTGATGCGAACCCTTTCGTGATCAGATGGGTCACATAGAAGGATTTTCTAACCACTTTGGCAACATGGTTATCAAAGGAAAGCTGACTATCTAATTGGGTCCCTAGATCCCACTAACATATATCACACACACATATATATATATATATATATATATATATATATATATATATATATATATATATATATATATATATCCCATATAACACTTTGACAGACCAAAAGAGTAAACGTGGAATGAATATATGCAATGGAACTTGAAAATTATTACAATATCTATAAAAGAAGTCAAGAATGCAAACTTTTGAGTCAATGGGATACAAGTAATGTAGACTCTAAATACACAGTAAAACATATGCTGCTCTGAGCTCAGTAGTATGGCTATAGATTAATGTGTAGCCCAAGAATAGTATACATATCATAAATCATGGACGAGATGTTGTTCATAACTCATACATAATTTTTCAGCATTACTAATAATTAATTTATGTTTATGATATCAATAATGTGCATGTCCTGGATTTCATAATAACACAAATACATGCAGTGAAATATGGAAAAGTTTTAGTTCCCTATGTTGAAATATTGACCATAGAGTATACAGGGGTGAAAGCATTTACATATTGTCACTTGTCCGGTCAGGATAAAACAGATAAACAGTTGTGGGTTCAGTTCAAGCAGCTTTATTACACACAAACACATCAGGAATGAGGCTTTGTAACTTAAACTTAAATAAACTTTTAAACAGACTGACTACCACTCTCATACATGTTAGCACTCTGGATGTTCTCTCAAAATGGTACTGCTGCCTGCACATGCTCGCTATTTATATGCACGTGCCTACATCTCAAAATACTTATTAAAGGTACATGCACACGCTCTGTTCTACATCCTCCTCCTTTGAGAAATAGCTCATATATCAGATGACAGTATTCAGTGACATGCAATTATACAGAAATGATCTTTTGACATGCAATCAAACAAAATCAGACACATATAAAGCAACATGCCCAGGTTTCTGTGTATTTTTCACTAGGTCTATAAATACAACCTGATTGTGTAACATAAAAATCAGAAGTGGATCTAGAAATGGGGACCGTCTTCAAGGAATGTTCAATTTGGGGATATCTGGAACATCATCAGGAATGGAAATGGATACCGAGACATCTCCTTTGATATGAACATTGTCAAGGCTGCTCTGAGATCCAGACTCTGTGTGACGCCCGTGCCCTGGCCCAGCAATCAAGGAGCCTCAATCCTCACCACTAACACCAGAGTGGGTGTCTCATATAGGAGAAAGGATAACAAATACACACAGTAAAGTGCAATTTCCCTTAAGAGCACACAGAGATCACAGTCAGTCTGGGGCTGGTTGCTCCCTTACTCTCCAGGTTCCCAATAAGACTCAACACTGGCACAGCTATAGGGTCCAGATCTCAGCCTAGCTGGCAAGCTAACTTCCAGTACCCTCTCTGTCCAACCAGTGCTTCATGTCCCTCCCCAAGTAGCTGACATACATACACACACACATACACACACACACACACTTTGAGATAAGTATTTATACAACTTCACAGACACTCCTGGGAAAGGCTGACACAGATTCTGCAGCTGTGCCCCTATACCCAGACTATACAGTAGTAATTACTGCCACCACCAGCTAATAATTATCAGCTACCCAAAGGCGCTTAAAAGGGTGTCCAATTATTACTGTGCAATATTATTATCCAATAGTAGTGTAATTAAACAGTCTTAAGTTTTATTGGAAGGGCTTATTACAGGATCACTTATAAGTATGCAATGCACTCTAGAGCTTAATTTATCTCTACATAAACCAGCCACAGTTGGAAAGGGTTTAAAATATTTAATAATAAATACTAAAAGCACAAGACAATACTACTACACCACAGTGCTATTCAGGAGTTCAGAGATCACACAGAAACTTAAAACAATACAGCAGGAAAGTTCTGATCTGAATACCGAAAAACACTTAGTCTAATCTTTATAATTACTGGCTATTTCTACAAGAAAACACACTTCTAAGATAACTTACTTAAGACAACAGGCAGTGCTGAGTTAGATGTCCAAGATCAAAATGTTTACAGTCTCTCTCTGAGCAACAGTTTTTAAAATCACTAACAAACATTTCTGCTGGGCCCTCCCAGATTACATCATGTTTTTTTTACACTTAGGTTTCCCAGTATACACATTACATCATTTTGACACTTTCCTGTTTCCCAGGTCACACAGAAACTGCATTTACATTCTTTTACACTTAAAGCAATAAAGGACATTCCACATGTAAATTCTGGTCATTAACTTTAGCATTAAAACAATAGAAAGACTGTGCTAGTCCAGATATAATGACTCCAAGCTCTGGAGATCAAAAGAACATACAATACATGATTTTAATTTTAAAGAAAATGCTTGACTTAGTTTTCTTACAGCAGATGGCAATGCTGCTACAATCTTGAAGTTCAACATTTTACAGTATTTTTCTTTCATTTAAGAAAAAATCCTGTATTTTACATTTGTATTTACAAATGACAGAATACAGAATTATGTATCAAATTCTATTTGGCTAGGCTGGCAGCCTTCACCCATCTCTACCCAGTCTTTACAGTCTGTATCACAGGTACGATGCTGTGATATCATTTCTGATACAGGAAGAAGATGCCTCCGGTTTCTCCTGTATTCTATACCCTCAGATTCTACAAAGTAGAATCTCAGCTCGGCACATATACCTCTAACTTGACCAATTCAATCAAAGCTTTTCACTGTTTGCATCCTCACCTGTCTCTCCTTTTAATGGAAGAAGAAATCTGGTCATTTTAGCATAGATGGACTTCTGAGAAGAATGTTTTCTAAAAAGTTGGGCTTTAATTGTTTGGTTGTTTTTAGCATTAGACACCAACAAACTTAAACTGATAGGCAAGATTGTTCTGGTTTTCCTAGATAGAAGTCTGTAAGCTGGCAAGCCAAGTAGGTTGTCATGGGGGTATATTTCTGAGATTAAGCAAATTCAAGAAGATATCGGTATTGTCATGCTTTGACATCTCTAAAAATTTCTTTGTATTCTGTACTGGACATTCAGCAATGCCATTTGACTGTCGGTATTCAGGACTGCTGGTAACATGGATAAAGTCTCACTCTTTTGCAAATCTCTGAAATGATTGACTGGTAAACTGGGTACTGTTGTCAGAAATAACTTTGTGTGGACTACCATGGACTGAGAAATGATGTTTCATCCTAGTAATAACAGCACTGGATGTTAGATTAGGTAACAAATTGATTTCATACCAGTAATCCTGATTGTTCCACTGGTGTTCCACTCAAATATATCAGTGGCTACTGTTGACCAAGGCAGTTCAGGAATTTGGCTTAGCTGAAGTGGCTCTTTTTGCAAATGCAGTTTCATACTATTGCATACTGAACAAGAAGAAAGCACTTTATCAATGTCTTTCAATAGAGAAGGGCAAAATGCTAGTCCTCTCACCCTTCTTTTGGTAGAGTCAGAACCTGGATGACCACAAAGCGAAATCTGAATGTATTCATGCTCTAAGAAAGTAGGAGCAATAACTCTGGGACCTTTGAAAATAATACCATCTTTCATCAGCATCTCATTTCTGTATGGAAAGTAAGGTTGCACTTCTGACGATTCACAGGATTGCTTTGATTGATGAAGTGGTGTAGCTTTTGCAAAATTAGATCAATCTTTGTATGATCTCTTAGCTCATCAAGTCTCATGGTAGAAAAATTATGCACTTCCATGACATCAAAGCCAAAATGCTCTGCATCAAGCTGTTCCATGGTATTTATGGGTGATATGGATAAGGTATCAGCCAGATAGAGAAGTTTGCCTTTTGTATAGACCATTTTAATTATACTTTTGTAATCTGAGCATCATTCTTTGTAGTCTTGCTGGAGCTGAATGCATAGGTTTCTTTAAAATAGTGACTAGAAGTTGATGGTCAGTTTCAATTTGAATAGCTCAGCCATAAATATAATCATGAAACTTTGAACATGCAAACACAATTGCCATAAGTTCCTTCTCAGTTTGAGCATACTGCATCTCAGTTTGGGTAAGAGTTCTAGATGCATAGGCAACAGGTCTTCCCTCTTGAAGAATAACTGCACCAAGACCGAACTTTGAAACATCACACCAAAGAACTACTGGTTTGTGGACATCATATTACCTTAATGTAGGAGGATTGGCAATTTGGTGTTTGAGGTCATCAAATGCTGTCTGGTGTTGCTCTACCCATGACCAGGCAACATTTTTATATGTCTGCTCATTTAAAGGCACTGATAACTCACTAAAGTCAGGAATTTGCCCAAATAGTTAACCATATCAAAAAAAGCTGTAAGGCTTGGACATTTTCTGGAGCTGGCATTTCAAGAATGGCTGCTTGCTCAGAAGGGTCTGGTCATAAGGTAAATAAATGACCTACATAAGGAACGTCTGGTAGTCTGAATTTATATTTCAAAGGATTAAGCTTTAAGTTCACTTCACACGCCCTGTCCAGAACTTTCCTGAGGTTTTGGTCTGCTTCACTATTGCCTCCAACTAGTAAATCATCAGCTATTATTGGACATGGATAGCCTGAAAACATTTGCTCCATTACACGCTGAAAAACTTCACTGGCAGAATTTATTCCAAAAGGCATCCTGAGGAATTTATACCTACCTAATGGGATACTAAATGTATTCAGTAGTGAAGATTTGTTATCAAGCATTACTTGGCAAAATAAACTCTTTGCATGTAAGACAGAAAAAACAGTGGCATTTGGTATGAGGGTGGCAATCTCCCTGACTGTACGCACAGGATGATGATGTCTCTTTAATGCCTTGTTCAAGTCTCTTGGGTCAATGCATATTCTGATTTCATCTGAATTTTTCTTATGAGCAGCTACCATGGAAGACACCCACTCAGTTGGTTCTGTGACTGGACAAATAATACCTTGCTCCAGCATTTTGTCTAACTGGACCTTGACATTTTCCTTCATAGCTATTGAAACTCTCCTTACTGGTCTGACCACTGGACTGACCTCTGGGTCTACTTTCATGAAGTACACAACTGGAAATTTGCCTAGCTTGTCTTTGAAAATATCAACATACTCTGATAAGATAGCATCAGTGAAACTGGAACTGGAACATGTGCTTACATGATGTACTTCTTTGGTAAAAAAAGCAGTTTAATTCTTAAACTGTCTCTGAGACCTAATAATGACTGCACAGGTCTTCTGACTACATAAAATTGCAAGCTGTAACTATTCCAAGCCGAATAGCGTGAAAGCACTATTGAGACTTCAGTTTGAATCTCTTTACCTCCATAAGCAACAAGCTTCACACAATTAACCAAATTAAGTTGCTCACCAGCTCTCACTTTAGCAAATGTTTCTGCTGACATCAAATTACACTTTGAATTAGTGTCTGCTTTGAACTCTGTGGGTTTACTGTTGATCAGGATAGTACAAAATGATTCATTCTTTGCAAATAAATCTACTGCATTAACCTTCTCACCAACCATTGATACACCATCTACATACAAAGTAGGATTGCAGCTCTCTATATGATCAACTTGCTTTTTTGAGTGACCTTTCTAAATAACTGAATGAGGCTTGCTTGATTTATAAAACTTTTGAAAATAGTTCCATTTTTACACTTGTGGCATTGCTGATCAAATGCTAAGCACTTCTCTCTTTTAGACTCATGGTTGGCTCCACAATTATGACAGTTAACAATAAGGCTTGACTTGGTTTTGCTGACTCACCCTTATACTGCACTGAGCATGTCCATTTTGCTGAGCTAGTCTTGGAACTTGCTAGAAAGTTACATGATCTGCCAGGAGATCCTGTAGGGGTTGCAGTTGCCATGTGCTTAGGCCTGCTTTTGTTTGCCACATGCTGCAAGTTGTCTACATTTGTTCTAGAGGCTGTTGAAACTATGCTCGTATCACTTGTAAGCATACTTGTGTGCCTTTCTGTGAGCTCATAGATTTGACAAATCTCTATGGCTTTGCTCAATGGTAAATCACTGTCAGGAAGCAAAATCTTTCTCACTGCAACATTATTAACACCACACACAAGCCTGTCTTTTATTAACACATATTTCAAATCACCAAATCTGCATGTTTTAGCTTTATTTCTCAAGTCAGTAATATAAGCTCCAAAAGTTTCACATGACTTTTGGTCTCTTGTATAAAATAGGTGCCTCCCTTATGTAACATTTGTCAGGGGGTTACAATCAAGTACTCAGGGTCTGCCCTTGATTCAGCTGGTACAATAATATGGCATTTTCCCCTTCTCCTGCATATACTTCTGCTGCATACACAAATGAACACTCTTTTTCAATGGCCTCTGACCCAGCTAAGTTAAGCAAAATGAATGTCCTTGTATATGCATCTTTGTCAGATAAAGCTGCTTGTATGAAAATATTGTATTCCTACTCAAATACTCTCCAATTCTCTGCTATATTATGATCAAACACAAGTGGACTGGCTCTGTGAAATGCCTCTGCCATATCAACACTCAGTAGTGAAGGTGCTTAGAATTATGTATGAACATACACACATATAAATATGCCAGAACTTTATGCCAGAATTTGAAATTATGCCCAATAGCACAACAGACTCTGAAATAACTGCAGTTTGCCAAATACATCTTCGTAGCACAAGAATACTTTAAAATCACTGTACTTTGTGAAACCACTCCTTAGTGTAAGAAATACTTCAAAATGACTGCATTTTGTGAATAAACTGTACACAGCAGAAGAAGCTCAGAGTAAGAAACACTTTGAAATGAATGCACTTTGCAAATAAACTGTACACAGCACAGAAACTCTTCAAAATAGCTGTACTTTGTGAAATCACTCTGTACAGTCTAAGAAACACTTTGAAATGGTGACACTATGCAAATAAATGTACACAGCACAAGAGACATTTTCGAAATGGCTGTACTTTGATTGCACTTTGCAATATAATTGTACTTTGCACACAGCAAACTCTTTGAAATAATTGCACCATAATAAAGTACACACTCAGCTAACACTTTGCACACTGAGATACTTCAAACAACTCTAGTTATGCTTTGAATAGCTTTGGTCAATGCAAAATAGTGATTTGTGTCCAAACACGGTCTTTTACTAACAAACATGCAGTTGCCTTGCTTTTTAAGCTTATTTTGCCCTTTTATTGTACACATTATGCCCATTTAACCTCTCATCATGCTCATTATATTTTTGTTGTGCTCATTTTACTTTAAACATACTCGTTATGCAAACCAGAGGTAGTTCTGAGCCCCATATGAATAGTTCTGCCAGTTGTATCAAATATTGTGGTTTTGAATGTTTCATTTAACTAATAATGCATTTTGTGCCTTTCATTTGATTAATAATAAATGTTTTGCCTTATAAATGTTCCTTTTCATTTTCTTTGCAAAATAAATAATTTGTGCAAATTCTGGTTACCTTAAGTTCACTTCTGGCCATTTATTCACCTTCAGCTCTGCTCCTCATGGCTTGAAGAAGTTGCTCTCTTAATCCTGGTTGTGGCACCATTTTCTCATCCAGTCAGGATAAAACAAATGAACAGTTGTGGGTTCATTTCAAACAGCTTTATTACACACAAACATATCAGGAATGAGGCTTTGTAATTTAAACTTAAATAAACTTATAAACAGACCAACTACTGCACTTATACATATTAACACTCTGGCTGTTCTCTCAAAATGGCACCGCTGCCTGCATGTGCTTGCTATTTATATGCCCGTGCCTACATCTGAAAATACTTCTTAAAGGTACATACACTCACTCTGTTCTATACAAACCCTTCACTAAATTAACACATATGCACATGTACACACACACACACACACACACACACACACACACACACACACACACACACACACACACACACAAACAAACACTCTGTATAATGCAGATGTATGGTCAAATTTCAGCAGTGATGTATATTTACTAATCTATGTGCAAATCAGTAGTATAAGTGCAGCAGTCTGTGAGATCAGAGAAGAATTTAGTTATATAAACAGCTATACAGAAAATCAATGCATATTTGTCTACTGTTGTGAGAGTTCTGCATGTGTGCAGATCTACAGTCATGTTCCAAATTCGTACAAAGCAGAACTGAAAGTAAAGCTACAAGAAGCAGCAGTTTTGGAGTTTGCTGAGCTTGCCTTACATACCACTTGCTGTAAATCTGAAAGAAGTTTATAAAGAAACATGACGCAATACAGAAAATTGTATTTCCTCTCTTTCCCTTTTTAATGTACAAGTACATTACAGATTTTTCTGATTTACCATGTTGACATGAACAACTCCTAAAATCTGATTGTATTTCAGTATCATTTCCTTAATAATGCGAAAGATCACACAATAGCTATGGGCACATATCTGTGCACTACATATTAATGAAAAGAGTATAGCCAGCAATAAACATTAGATAGGGATATACTATGATATATAAAAGAAGGTCATAGGAACCTGATTCCTTCTTATCAGAAACGCTTTTATGAAACAGTACAAAGGACCTGTCTCTATGTGCAATAACATTTTTTTCAGCACAACTTTGAAATTAACCAAAATAAACAGCTGAAGAAACATAAACTGAAAGATAAATTCTCTGATGTGTGTAATTTTCAAAAAAAAAGACTTCTTCAAACTGGCAGCCACTGAATATTATTTATTTATGTATTTGTCTTTTGTTAACTGGGTTAGTCCAACTGGGTCAGTGGCCCATTTTCGGTGGAGACGCAAGGAGATAAGCTCCGGATAGAAAATATCCATGACACTAGCAATAACAGTTTCATTTAGGTAATATGAATACATAACTACAGCCATTTTTGCCAAATGGAAGTTAACACATACTCCAGTCATCACTGCATACCACTTTGCAATCTCAATTGGCTTGAATTTCTACATCCCTTTACCTTCATCCAGCTCAACACAGCACATAAAATCATTCATAAACCCATGGCCTGCCCTGCCTTAAATTCTATCTGCCACTCTTACAGACAATGCAGATCTCTTAGGTCTGAAAATAAACAGCTTCTACAAGGGCATTGTCCCATGAAATCAGCTGAACATAACCTATACTCCTTCTCCATTGCCAAACTGTGGAACTCCCTCCATCTATCTATAAGATCCAACCACATATACACATCCTTCAAACTCACACTTAAAGAGCACATTTCTGAATCCTGGATATGCTCTTGCTCAACCCCGGAATGATACTCCAACCCATTCCATGAAACCTCCTCCCCCTACTCTGCTAGTCTTAACTTTATCTGCCTTAACCACCTTTCTATTCCCTTATTCTAGCTGTCTTCTCCTCTGCTCCTATTCACCCTCCTTTCTTTTCTAAAATCCACAATCTAGACTACTTTGTATCCCTAATACAATACCGACCCTAACACTAAATGCTGTGAATAGCATAGACTATAATTGGAAATTTCACTGTAACCATTCTATATTATAAGCATTTGTTATAGTTATGCTACTGTTATGTTGAATTACATTAGTTACTAACTGTGTATGCTTGTAACCACTTGTATAACGTGTACTACTGTTTGTCCATTGTATCTGTGTTAGAGCTTTTCTCCCCAGAGCACCACTGAAAATGGGCTCTTTGTGGCCCAGATGGACTTTCCCAGTAAACAAATGAGAAATAAATAAATAAACAAGTAAAATAACAGATTGAACAAAATGTAGATATTGCAATAACAGCAAAAAACGTAAGCCCCCAATACTTCTTAATTAGGGAAACCAAGTTGGAAGAGCTAAAGAAGAGGTAGTTAAATAAAAAGGCTGAGTGGAGGGGTGGGGAGGAAAACATAGATGAGTCCAGTGTGTGCGAGCGAGAGAGTGAGAGAGACAGTAATAATAGGGGAGAATAGGGATACTTAGGAGCTAAGTGGGAGAAAGAAAATAAGAGATTTAAGTATAGTGTTATTCAGAGACACAGCTAAAGTACTCGTTATTATAAAGGTAATGTACTAAGAAGGAGAGGAGAAATTGCTGTAGGCAGATTGGGGAGAACTGTATTAAGAAAGGTGGTGACAAGAGCGGGAGGGAGAGTTAGCAAGGTAACGTTTTAATTCTTTTTTGAAATGGATCGAAGATTGAGTAAAACATAGGCAAGTTGGTAAATTGTTTGACGTTTGAGATAAGGAGCATTTGTAGAATAGTTTACCTATTGTATTATTTGGCCTGTAGTTGTCAAGTAGCATTTGGTCAGCAGTACAGAGATACAGAGAGGGTTTGTATAGAGTTAGGAGGGTGGACAGAGAGGGACAGTCTTCAGGTTTGTGCAGAAGAGAGTGTGTCATCTGTAGCTGAGAAAGTTGGAGTAGTTGAGGGAATTCAAGCCACTCTAGTTATTTTAGAGCAAGGCAGTGATGGGGTTTGTACAGGGAGTTACAAGCAAATCTGGTTATCTTGTTGTATGTTTGTTCAAGTTTGGTTAAAAGATTGCCTTGGAGGCAGATAACTATAGGGGAAGCATACAGTAGGCAGGGGAGGAGGTAGGCTTGAGCAAGTGAAGTCCAAGAGGTGATGGGTAAGTATTTTTTGTACAATAATCCGGGTTTTTGATTGTTCTTTTTGATGGATTGTTGGATATGTTGATTCAATTTCAGTTGATCATCAATTGTAATTCCTAGAAGTTTGGTATGAGAGTCTGCATGAATGATGTGTTGTCTAGGGAAGACAGAGTGAAGGACGTTTTAAGACTAGACATAGATTTTGGAAGGAAAAGAAGAAGCTTTGTTTTCTTTGGGTTAAGGATGAGTTGGTTATTGATTAACCAGTTTTCAATGGTGTTAAAAGAAGTCTGTGTAAGGGAGAAAAGATCAGTAGGCTTATCGGGGACAGTAATTAGACTAGAATCGTCAGCATACTGGATGAATGATGAGATGCAGGAGGCTGAGCGTAGATTGTTACTAAAATATTAACGACCACCACTTACCTCCATACAGCCTTCTCCCTGAAACCTGTTTCCACTATCAATATAAAACCCATCTTGCAAAAACGTAAACCATGTTTTCCTTCCTTTGACAACCTATGCCCCCCAATTTCTCAAACTTGCAGCCAATTCTATAGCATATCCCATTTTTGTCCTTATCAATCATTCTATCAAAGAATCTTCAGTCCCTGACATTTGGAAATACTTTTATACTATTCCACTGCAAAAAGGAGGAAATTCCACTGACCCTTCTAATTTTTGCCCAATAGCCATCATCTCCCCCTCTCTAAAATTCTAGAGAAATGCATTCATGGTTAACTTCTTAAATATCTACTTCAGGAAAACTTCCTTACCCCTCTCAACATGAATTTAGACCTCATCACAGCACATCTACAGCCCTTCTATTCCTCACCCAGACTATAGCAGAGGCTAGAGATAACAATGAGCTGGTGTCATGTCTCCCACCCTAAGCTCTTTACTAAACTAACTGAACTTAACCTTTCCTCATCCACTATGCTCTGGTTCTCTAGCTATCTTAATAACAGACAGCAATCTGTTACATGACAGTCCTCCTGCTCACCTTTCTAACCTATCCAAACTAGTGTCCCTCAAGGATCCATTCTAGACCCTCTTCTCTTAAAATGTTAAGAAAAGTATTGTTAAATGCAAGAATGGTTTCATTTACAGGAAGAGTATATAGGTAGTTCCAAGTTAGTGGTAGAAAGTTTCTGAGTTGAAACTGGACACGTAGTGGCAGTCTCTATAAAGGTGGCTTTTTGGGGTTTGGGGTGGTAGTCTTAATATTGAGAATTGGAGGTGATCACGTAAGGCATCTGGTAAAGTAGTGGGATTATGGTAATAATTAGGATTGGAAGTTAAAATCCAATCAAGGGTGGAGCTGGAGTTTTTGTTGATGTGGGTGGAAGCAGAAATAAGTTGACTAAAACCAAAGAGGTTAATACTAAGGGTAGGGGAGTGTGTGTGGAGGAGGGAGTTTATTCCACTCAATGTTGACATCACCTAGTATGAATGTCTCATAAGATAGATGCTGGGAGATCCAGGATAAAATAGGTTCAAGAATTGGAATATTGTTACCAGGAGGTATAGAAATAGATGCTATGGCATTTTTTTTGTGTGGGTTAAGGTGACACTTGAGAAAGATAAGTTCTGCAGGGGAGAAGTCAGGAAGGGGTAGGAATGGGGGGAAGAGGTTAAGCTGCTTAGAGTACATGCTAGCAATGCCTCCCCCTATTTTGGAAAACCTGTCATACCAGAAAATGTTATAGTCGGGGGCAGAATTTATGAGCTTTTGATATAAGGTTTGAGCCAGGTTTCTGAGAATGTTAGATATGGGGAGAGTGGTGAGCACCCCAAGCATGTAGTTCTGTTATGTTGTTTGAGAGACTTTGAAGGTTAATTGAGTAAATAGACCGATGTTTAACAAGATGCGATATCCTGGGTATCCAGAAGCTTTATTGTTCACACTGAATTACGATAAAGATAAAAAAACAATAACTTTACAACAAATACTGAGCGCTTTCACCCGCTACAAATATGCGGGTTTCTTCAGAGTACAAGCATAATGTCTTGACACCAACCTTATGTAGTAATACAATTAGATGCATTGATTGAATAATCATTTAATTGTTAAGCAACGCCTTGTGTTCTATTAAATGGTTAACCCTTAACTAACGCTTTTATTCTTAGAAGAAGTGTGAGGTTTGTATAAAATTTAAAAAGACTATGTAGTAATGCAGTACAATTCATGAGGGCATAGGGCTGGAAAATGTATGTGTGTGTACACCTACTTGGGATAGCTATCCAACAAGTAGCACCAAGCTTGGTTACGATCATACATATGTACAATACTTAAATGTTAGAAATAAATCCAGCGTTATTAAAATATTTTAAAATATTCTGACATATAATATATCCCTTTTTAAGGGTTATATTTAATTAAATAAAAAATATATAAATATAGATGCAATTGTAATAAATACAATATAAAATTAATTAAATAATAATAAATACATATGTTTGAATAGAAGTGTGTGTATATATATTTATGTATTAATAATAATATTAAGTATGTATAAATAATACATAAATATGTGAATATATAAATATAAATATATAAATATATAAATATAAATATTAAAATAGTGAATTAGTAATATAATAATATGGTCATATAATGAATGCTGAAGCCAACACTTCAGCATTTAATAAACTTAAAAATGCCTTATACGTCATATGTAATACAGTGTATTCTATCACTCACTTGATATGTAACATTTTAAAATTTAGTAGTTAAAAACATAAAAGTACATTTCATAGTTTTACAGAAAGCACACATTTGTTCATGAAGACATAATCATACGCAAATAGATTTGTACTTCAAAATACTAGCAATGCTAATGTGCCCATTCAATCCCGGTGTGGCGCTAGCATTAAGTCTGAGCTGCCACAGGCATTCCTTTGTTAATAATAAATTATCAAGGATACCCAGGATATCGCATCTTGTTTTACTGGTCTTTGGTTCGATTCAACATCACAGCCGTGAACGTGATTCCAGGGCATCGAGGAGGCAAGATTGTCACACTATTTTAAACGGACTATTTTGCTGTGAAAGCATTACTTTATTTATTATTTCTTTGGGCTTTATAGTCTTGACACCGGCACTGGCACCGAAATTGACTATTTTGCTGTGAAAGCATTACTTTATTCATTATCTCTTTGGGCTCTATAGTCTTGACATCGGCACCGATACCAACACACACATTTCCTTATATCTATTATGGAGGTGTTACTCAAACAACATTTAGAAGTGACGCAATGCCTAATACAATTGATCCAAGGGAACTGTACTACTAAAAACAATGACATTGATCTTAACATCACATTAACGGAATCGCAGGAACAACTTTTTACACTTCACTCCACCCGGGTAACAGTCCCAATGCTCCGTCGGCCAGCAATGGTTCTTCGAACTCTATAGGAGGTGACAAGAGGAAGAAGGAAGTGAACTCAAGGACTGGTATGCCTCAGAGTGCGAATTCGAACGCTGGAGATGGGAGAGGTACTAATGACCACAACCGCAGATGGGAAAACATCAAGGATATACTACAGGCACCTACTTTTAAAAGTATACCTAGGGGCAGTATGAAAGACATGGGTTCCTTGAATCAACAGATCGTGGAATTTGAAAAAATTTTGAAGCAGTTTAAAACTATACAAATGGACAACGCATTCCTTGAAAGGTCTTTGGAGCTGGAACAAGTTCCTAAAGGTTTGCGCATTTTTAAACTGCCTTTTGGTTTTAACAGTGATAGTGTTGTTTTCAATGAATTGTTATCACTGTTTGACAAAACTGGTCTTGAACTGTTAAAACTAATTATTAAAAATAACAACCATAGACTGAATAAATTAAATGAGAAATTAGTAGAACTGGATAACAATATTCACAGTGACTTGTTATTTGAACAGAATAAATACAGGATGGATAATGTTTTAAAAGAGATTGACAGTTTTGTCATGAGAGGTTTAGAGTTCAAGAATAAAAAATTATTTAGGGACAGTAATGACTATGTTAACAAGAGGTCATATCATCATTTTAAGGATTTTAAATTATCTGTACATTACAATGAAAAAACAAAGTTTTCTGTCAATAAGGATGCAAATTTTGACTTGAACAGGGATAAAGCTACATTCAATACAAACAATAGTGGAAATAATTATGGATACCACAATGGAAATGCATTGCAAAGGGATGTTTACAGAGACAATGATGTTTTTTTAGAACAACCCCCGCTAAGGAGGTCCGAGAGAATAAAAGACAGGTATCAGGAAGGGAAGAATCAGTACTTGAATCAAGGGAGGAAAGCACACTTCAGGACAAACTCCCATTACTACTAAAGGAAACATTTAACAGTTTAATATTTAATACTACTGTACTTCCTGAGCCAAACGCCATTAGTCACACTGATAATTTGAGTGAAAATGTGAGTGAATATAACAACCTTCCTTTTGATTTAAGTGTGGGGAACATGTCACAGTCTAGTTATCCAGGTGACACTATTACAAAAGGTGAAAATTCTGAGACAAATAACCATGATGTGTGTGATGTCATTACTAATGGTGGTTTCAATATATACAATTATAGTGAACTGAATTTAAACCTTGGCCATATTACCCTGTTTAAAAGGGGTTTCACATTTATTCCTTATTTTAAAAGCGATATAGGTAAGACACTCATTAATTTAAAAATTTATGTCAGGCTACTAAGCTTTGTTTTTTGCTAAGGAACAGGCACCAGTTGATATTGACAGAGGGTCCATTACACTGAAAAGATCCAGTACATTTATACCACCTAACAATCCGGTTATACAAGTTTTTGAAGCACTCTGTGAGTCACAAATACGCAGGGAATTGAAGAAAAAACATATGAAAAATGACAACCTTATTGACACTGAGAGATCCTGCGTAGCAGAACTTTGTGGTAACAATAAGTATAGAATTATGAAGCCAGATAAGGGTGGTGGGGTTGTTATCATGACAAAGTTAGACTATACCAACAAAATGGTAACCATGTTAGAAGACGAAGAAACATATACAAAAGTTTCTAAATAAGAAGTACAAAGAGCATACACAAGAATATGACTTCTTAGTTGTTGAACACCCCATCACCCCTACGATCTTTGGCATACCCAAAGTACACAAATATATTCAAAATCCACCATTTAGACCAATAGTGTCAGCGAAAAATTCTAAACTTGAAACTATAGCCAAATTTGTAGATGTATATTGTAAAGGCATTAGCATGAATTTTCAACACATAATCAAAGACTCCTGGAATTGCTTAGAAAAATTAAGAGAATTTAATGAGAATCACACAGGAGTCAAATACACTATGATAACAGTTGACGTTATTAACCTATTTAGTGTTATACCACACAATGAAGGGTTGGTACTTTTTGAGAAGATTTTGGACAAACATAGTGGACTTCACACTGTAAAAAGAAAACTTTTAGTGGATTTTATGGAAATGATCCTAAATAACAATTATGTTTTCCTAGAAGGTGAATATTATAAACAATGCACAGGAGTAGCAATGGGGGCTAGGTGTGCCCCCACCTATGCTAACCTAGTCCTGGCGCAATGGGAAATTGAAAAAGTTTTTACATCTAACTATTGGGAGAACATTATTTTTTATGTTAGATTTTTGGATGATATCCTGATTTTCTGGAAAGGTGAAGAAAGTGACATAAAAGATTTTATACACTATTTAGACACAAGTACCTGCTTTCTTAAATTTACATTTCAAACACACAATGAACAGTGTGACTATTCAGATATTAGGATGTATAATAAGAATGGCAAGATTGAATCAAACATTTTCCGTAAAAAGACATATTCTAACAGCTACTTGCATTATGAAAGTTACCATCCGTACTCCAGAAGAAAAATTTGGTGAAAGGTCAAATGGTTAGACTTTCACGTATTATAAGTGATGACCAAAACTTCTTGGAAGAAACTAGAGTTTTAATGGAAATGTTTTTTGAAAGGGGTTACCCGCAGAAATTATTAGACTTAGTATTTCAGGAGGTGTCTAACAATAGGGACACTAAATTCAAACCGATACTTCTTAATGGTTTGAATAATAGATTAAAAGAACCACAGCCTATAAATAAGAAGGATGCATTTATTATACCCTACAATGACAATTCAAAGGCAATAGTCACAATTTTGAATGACACTTGGAACTGTGTGTTTAATAACAAGAAAGAATTTAAAGATATCCTAGGTTCATATCCAAGAATAACATACAGTAGGGGAACTAACCTAAAGGAGATTTTTGAAAGTAGTGTTTCCAGATTTAAAATATCCAAAATGAAGAAATGTGGGTTTTGTAAAAGTTGCAAATACATCAATGATGGACCCTATTGCACAGTGTATGATTATGGGAGAACACTTCAATGCCCGGGACAATGTAATTGTAACACAAAAATTATTGTTTATCTAGCTAGTTGTATTTCATGTCCTGGATATTATGTTGGAAAAACTAAGAGAAAATTAAAAGAAAGAATTATGGAACATATAAGAGACATTAAACATAAAAAAGAAACTAATGCTCTCTATGTTCACAGTACTACATGTTGCAACTTTAAAAGATTCGTTTTTTTCATTATAGATAGAATACAAAACCCCTGGGAAAAGGAAGGTGACCTAGATAATTTATTATTAACAAAGGAATGCCTGTGGCAGCTCAGACTTAATGCTAGCGCCACACCGGGATTGAATGGGCACATTAGCATTGCTAGTATTTTGAAGTACAAATCAATTTGCATATGATTACGTCTTCATGAACAAATGTGTGTTTTCTGTAAAACTATGAAATGTACTTTTATGTTTTTAACTACTAAATTTTAAAATGTTACATATCAAGTGAGTGATAGAATACACTGTATTACATATGACGTATAAGGCATTTTTAAGTTTATTAAATGCTGAAGTGTTGGCTTCAGCATTCATTATATGACCATATTATTATATTACTAATTCACTATTTTAATATTTATATTTATATATTTATATATTTATATTTATATATTCACATATTTATGTATTATTTATACACATACTTAATATTATTATTAATACATAAATATATATACACACACTTCTATTCAAACATATGTATTTATTATTATTTAATTAATTTTATATTGTATTTATTACAATTGCATCTATATTTATATATTTTTTATTTAATTAAATATAACCCTTAAAAAGGGATATATTATATGTCAGAATATTTTAAAATATTTTAATAATGCTGGATTTATTTCTAACATTTAAGTATTGTACATATGTATGATCGTAACCAAGCTTGGTGCTACTTGTTGGATAGCTATCCCAAGTAGGTATACACACACATACATTTTCCAGCCCTATGCCCTCATGAATTGTACTGCATTACTACATAGTCTTTTTAAATTTTATACAAACCTCACACTTCTTCTAAGAATAAAAGCGTTAGTTAAGGGTTAACCATTTAATAGAACACAAGGCGTTGCTTAACAGTTAAATGATTATTCAATCAATGCATCTAATTGTATTACTACATAAGGTTGGTGTCAAGACATTATGCTTGTACTCTGAAGAAACCCGCATATTTGTAGCGGGTGAAAGCGCTCAGTATTTGTTGTAAAGTTATTGTTTTTTTATCTTTATCGTAATTCAGTGTGAACAATAAAGCTTCTGGATACCCAGGATATCGCATCTTGTTTTACTGGTCTTTGGTTCGATTCAACATCACAGACCGATGTTTAGTTAGAGAAGTTGGGAGTTGGTGCCCAGTAGCTGTGGTGGAGGTGGTATTGTTGAGGGAAGGGGATGGGCCAGGGTTGGAGTGGATATCTCCATCATGTAGGAGTGTTCTAGGATGAAAGTTTGGTTTAGAGAAATAGAAAGTTTGGTTTAGAGAAATAGAAATAGAGAGTAGTGGATCTAAACTTGTGTTTCATGGAAGAAAGAGAATGATATCTACGTAACAGTCATACATCTGTTTTTAAACCTTAATAATCACACTGCTAAGCCTCACTACAAAGTCGAGGTACAAGAACAAGAATGCATACATTCATATACAAATAAAGAAAATTAGTTCTGGAAGAGTTTTGATTGCAAAGTAGTAAACGTAGATCTCTGTCCAAAACCTGCAAGTTTTATAGTGTTCTAATGCCCATGGTCTTCATGTGTTTCACCCTTAGCAACTCCAAGAAGTAAAGCCCAGGAGCAGCTTGCATTGGCTAAGGACACTTAACAATGCAGCATTTTCTGCAATAAAAATAATCTAATCCATGAATTTCTATTGAAAGTCTCCATATGCATCTAGAATCTTAAGGATAAGATAACATATGGAAACTGCAGTATAAATAATTCAGAAAACATGGGCTACCTTTCAGAGATCACACTGCTTACATGCTATGTGGATTGTATCCATGATCAACAAAATGGTGCACCACAGGGCAAACAATGTCAGCATAGTGGAGGGAATCTGTATTCAGTGCAGCTAAAGGGGCAGAGTTAGACCATCATAATACCAAAATGCCAACCAGTATATATACATATATGATGGACACCTTGTAAAAGGTAAGCATGACAATCCTCATTTGAACTCCTGCTTGATGCATACATGTAATGCCAGTTTTGCAACTGTACAAACTAATGATGACTGACTTAATAAAGGGGCTCAGCTGGCAATCACTCTTTAAACAGGTGCAACTTCTATGCTGCAACAATGGTATAAATGTGCAGTTGGTGTGGCATAGTAACTGTAGTCAATATGTTCAGTGTTCTGAGGTGAAAAGGAAACCATATTGTGGACCTCATCAGTGAATCCTAACTGATTTTGGTCCTGTAAATTGAAGGTTCCACTTGGCATTTACTGCATATGATCACAAGTCCTGACCAGTACATCTTCATTGCTTGCTTCCTGGGCTGCAGAACAGTCATACATTAAGAAGAATCAAACGACAGTATTACATAGCACTATTTCCCTTTCTTCATACTTGTGTAACCATGGATTAGTACATATAAGTGCCAGAGTATGTGCATAAACATGACATGCAGGAAAGCTAGCCATTCTGCAAAAATGCTCAATTAGTCCTTTTTGTATTAAGTATTGGACAGTTTGGATGGTCACATGATAACTGGAGACCCAGTATGTGTGGCATTTGTCCTAGGTCACTGATTAGAAGAAATTATGATGTATGTGGTCTTTTGATGAATGGGCTATAATCTGTCAAGACATGATCACCTGGTTAATGGTCAGGTGTCCTGTAATTTTACCATGCACCACAAGTAACTATAAAAGCTATAGGATTTATAAACCTAATAGAAACTATATCTAAAATCATAAATTCCTTTTCCTTAAGTAGCATTAATATCATAATGGTTAAGGTCTTCACCTCTTATGCACAAGGTACAAGGGTAGATCCTGACCATCGGCCAATGCCTGTATGAAGATTGCATGTTCTCCCTGTGTGTCTGTGGAGTTCCTCTGACCTCACAAAAACATACTAAGTGTTTCTATCTGAAGCTCATCCAAGAATGGAGTCCTGGGCAGCAACACAGTCTCTAGATGGTACCCTATAGCTGGAAGAGTCATATAGACTAGACACTTTGGTCATCTACTGTGGTGTGCATTATCCTCAATATAGGGTAACATTGATCACAGACTGCACACCATGGCAGGGCTAGCCACTCAATGGTATAAAATATAGCTCTAGGCGATTTGGTCATGTTGACTCATGTCACTAAATTGGCATGGATATTTGCTGGTGATAAGTGGGCTGAGGACCCAGTCTGGGCTGAGGACCTGGTCTACTCTGCCCTACAACAGGGACTCATGCTAACAGTAGAAGGGGTCTATGTGCTCCTGTTGATCAGTGTGTGTCCACCAGAAAGCCCAGCATCACTGGGTTAATAAGCTGTTGTCCAGGTGCCAGTCTGGGCTACCTAGGATAGCGCACTTGAAGGAAAGCTAGACATAAAACGAATCAACCTGGCAAACATGAACTAAGAATTGCTACACTCAGTGTATGTTCATTGGCAGGGTGCAGCTTTTAACTGGATGTCTTGATGGTAAGGAGGAGGCTGGAAATGCTATATATCCAGGAGACAAGATAGAAGAGCACTACAGCTAAACCACTTGACTTGAGATCCAGAGTGTACTACTCAGTAAGAGGACAGGCTAGAAATGGTGTGGGAATTGTAGTGAGAGAGAGGCATCAAAAGCCAGTGAGGGATATCATCAGAATTAGTGACGGACTCATGGCAATCAGACTCCAGTGTAATGAGACAGCAGTATTCATAATCTCAGTCTATGCTCCACAGTATGGTTGTGATAATAAGGAAGACTACAGTCAGGCAACAGTTGCAGGACCTAGAACATAAAACAGGACAACAGGAATTGGTGTTCATAGGTTCATAGGTTCATAGGTTCATACTAGGCTATCTGCCCAAGGGCATTTATAAGCCTAGCCCATAGTTATGTGGCTTTCGCCACCCCTTTAGTTTGAATAAAAACTATGCCTATCATTTTTCTGTGCCTCTGTCAAGCAGTGACACTGAAGTAATCCCTGGGGTATATCTGCGATCTCCCATCCATTGGTCAAGATTCCTCTTGAACAAGGCCAGCGAGGTGCTCTGCCTCACATGTACCGGGATTTTGTTCCACAGCATAGGGAGTCTCTGGGTGATGAATCTGTCCCTCCAGCACGTTCTATTTGTAACCGTGTCAAGGATTAAGTCTCCCGCCCTTGTGGTTCTGAGGGATCTAGATTTTTGAGGTGAAGCATATTCATCAAATCTGGGTTTGACATGGCCTTATATGTCAGGCACAGGTCACCTCTGAGCAAGCGGTATGAGACTGAATAAAGCTGGAGTTCTTTCAGTCGGGCAGCATAAGACATATTTTGAGACCCTTTATCCTTTTGGTGAGGAACTTTTGGGGCCTTTCAAGCTGCATCAGATGTCTGGTCAGATACATTCGAACGGGCATTGTACTCAATCATAGGTCTAATGAGTGATGAGTACAGGGGACGATGACCTCCCTTGATCTAGATGTGAATCCTTCATGGATCAGGGTGGGCGATATAGAAGGTTTTCCTAACTACTTTAGCAACATGAGTGTCAAACGAAGACTACTGTCAACTTGGGTCCCCAGATCCCTGATGACTTTTCTGTGCTCAGTGGATTGTCACCTATATGGTAGCTAGGGGTAACCTTGTTTTGTATGACTATGCATTTTTGGCGTTTAACTTCAGGCCATGGCTCTGGCACCAGTTATCCGTTTCTGTGAGGCCCTTCTGGAGGATATCTGTGTCAGATGTAGTCATCTGCAAACTTTGTCAGCCATAACCCTCCTGTGTTTGCTTGTACTTCAGAAAAGTAGATGCGAACAAGAGTGGACCCAGGACTGAGCCCTGTGGGACACCACTTGTGACAGGCTTTGAGTCTGACATGGCTCCAGCAACTCTGACCCTGTGGGTTCTGTGCTTAGCCAGTTTGCAACCCATCTTGTGATGTATGGGTTTACATTCAAGCTGATGAGTTGATGATACCTGAGTGGGGTATTGTGTCAAAGGCCTTTGCCAGGTCGAGGTAGGCTGTATGGACTGCCTTTCCCTCATCAATGGCCTTGGTGACTGTCTCGAAAAAGTCAACCAAGTTTAAGAGGCAGGATCTGCCTTTGACAAAGCCAAACTGGGTTGGATCCAAAGTCTGCAAGTTCCCTATGTCTTTATTTATGAGTTCCATTATGATCCTCTCCATGGCTTTGCAGATAAGGCTTGTCAAGCTAATGGGTAATTTCCAGGGTCTGTGGAGGCACCCCCTTATGAAGTGGGACCAATCCTGAGGTGAGGCTAAGATTAAACAGCTGTCCTAACTGTAGGTTTAATTCCTCGTTGAGTTCATGAAGCACACAGCCGGGGACACCATCCGGTCCCATGGCTGCTGTGCTTTAGTGAGGGCAGTTCGCACCGGGGCGTTGGAGATGTTTGGGGGCTACAATCCTCTGGAATAGATATCTCTCCTTTTGGGGAGGGGAGAAGTTTGCACTGAACCTGTCAGCCAGTATGTTAGCAATGTGTGTAGGTTCAGTAATTTTCACATCATTTTGAACTAATTCTGAGCATATCTGGGAGTTTCCTCCTAGGTTTCTAACATAGCTAAAGAAGGCCTTATGATTGTCTTTAGAGTCCTTGGCGATTTTTCTCTCAAAATTTGCCTTTGATGATTTTATGAGAGCTCTTAGTTTTTTACTTATAATGATCAAAGGTGTCTTACCTTTCAAGGATTTTGCTCTATCTTGTAGTAGCTTCCTCCTTTTGTTGTAGAGCTTGTTTATGGCTGGGGTCCACCAGACTGGACGCTTGCCTTTGGTACAGAGAGTCTTAGTTTTGTTTGGGATTGCCTGATCCATGCAGTCCTGTAGGTGCTGGTAGAAGGCATTTGTAAGTGATTCAATGGTTTGAGTAATGTTTACCACTGGCTCAGGGGCCTTAAAGGAGACCACACTAGTTTTTAGAAGTGTGAAATCGGCTTTTGAGAAGTTTTTCACTGTGGTCTTTTTGTTTCAGGTGGGGCGGGATGAGGACCTCCAGCGAGATTAGTTTATGATCTGATCTCACCAGTGAGGGGTATACTTCTGGTGTTGAACATTTTGATCCCATGTTCGTGATGATGAGATCAAGTATGTTTTCACCTCTTGTGGGGATGGTGACTAGTTGTTCCATGGCATTTGAGTTTATGAACTCCAGGAATCTTTGGGTTAGAGTGTTCAGGCTTGAGTAGTGTTCCCAGTCTATATTAGGGTAGTTGAAGTCACCTAGTATGATGGTGTTTGGAGATACATTTATCCTCCAATGTTTTCAGGAAGGCCATGTGAGGTTCCTGAGTTTGAGAGGGTGGCCTGTAACATGCTACAAATTGCAGAGCAGTCTTGCCTATGGTTAATTGCATCTGGATGGTCTCCGATGCAGCCACCAACCTTGAGGTGTGGGTGTCCTTTATGAATATGGACACCCCCTTTCTTGGTGTTGTCCGATTTTGGGGCGGAGCATGATATGAGGTGAAACCTGTTAGTGCTGGGGTGCTCTCAGGAGCCTTGAACCAGGTTTCTGTCACAGCACAGGCATCGATGTTCTCCATATTGAGAAGGGCCGTGCATCTTGAGATTGAGACTTCTGGCATTGAGCAGCATTACCCTTATTTTTTTCCTTTTTGGTGTTCTAGGGTGGTAGGTTTAGAATTTGAGCCTTGCCTAAAAAGGCACTATGGGGTGGCAAGAGCCTTTGCCAATATCCGGAAGCCCAGGGGTGACAGGTGCAAGCCGTCCCTTGTGAAGCAGCGTGGCTTGTCCAGCATGTCATCCCAGGCAGACAGACATTGGATCCCCTTTGAATGACACCAGAATTTAAGCCAATTATTAAAGCTGATCATCTTATCACTGTATTGTGGCATCATTCTAGGTGAAGGTAGGATACTACTCAAGGTCAGGGTCATACCTGCCTGGGCTACATAATCAGAGAGCTCGGCGTCCCTTTTCATGTAGTCCAAGGAGGTATGTCTCAGGTCGTTGACACCAGCGTGGACAATGACTGAGTCATACTTGTACCTGCTGTTGAGAGACCTGAGTGCTTGCGTTATGTGGCGGATTCTAGCGCCCGACAGGCAGCTTACTGTGACCTTCTCCTTACTCAGTCTGGTGAGCGGGACGTCAGTGTGTCTGACTATGGAATCACCAATGACAAGTGTGTCTGGCATTTTGTTTGGCCTTAAGGGCTGTGACTGTTTGACACTCTGACTGTGTGGTCTATGTGTTTCATGAGGTGGTAGTTGTTTGGGTGTCTGCTTTGGTGGCCTCTGCTGTTTTGGTAAATTTTTGATCAGAGCCTCCGAGTATGCCTTTGTGTGAGTATGTGTATGATTTGAAGTTGTGATGGTACCATGTGTGACTGGGTATGTATTGTGTGTGGTTGCCTTCTCCTCCTGTCTGGTCTTGCCAGTCTTATGTTGAGAGAGCTCAGCCTCCAGTTTGGCCGTATAGTTGATAATGGGTGACCTGAATGCACATATTGGAACAGACAGAACAGGATATGAAGACTGCCTGATCCACATGGGTGGGGTAACAGGAATAAAGAAGAAGAGACCATTATAGAATTCTGTCTGGCAAATGGCTTAATGGTAACCGACACATGGTTCAACAAGAGAGACAGTCACAAGATCACATGCAAATGTAGACAACGTGCAACTCAGGTAGACTTCCTTCTGGTATAGAAAGGCCACTGAGGTAGAATCAGTGATTGCAAAGTCATCCCCAGTGAAACAGCTAGTCCTCAGCATAAACCACTGGTTGCTACAATGAGCTGCAAGCAGTGGTCAGCAAAGGCTCTAAGGTCAACAAAGACCAGGCTGAAGAGCTGTAAGTTGACTGAAGAGAAAGCACAACAGTTCAAGGAATTACTCAATGCTCTAGCACCTCAAGGAAAAGAGGAAATGGGTGAAGTTGAAGAAGAAAAAGAAGAATGGCAGCACCTCAAAACGGCATGTGTGACGACTACAGAACACTAACAACCAGAAAAATACTGTGCTGAAGTAAGTCCAAGCACTCAGAAATAAACAACAATCCTTTAGTAAACTCACAGTTAAGCACTTTCATCCTTAAAGCATGTAGGACTTCGGCAGAACTGACAAGAAACTTGCAATCCACCATTAAATAACATTGAAAAAGTCATTTGATCAGTCATGACAATGCAATTAAAAAAAGTTTCTCTCTCTCTCTCTCTCTCTATATATATATATATATATATATATATATATATATTTGGCAAAAATAAATAAATAAAGGAAATGAATGGTAAAAAGCAATGTAACAATATTGGAATGTTATGCTTTTTGTTCTGTACAAGATTAAAAGTTATAATTTAGAAGCTCTCAGCTGGGTTTATTCAGTGGAGGTTGTCATGAAGTTTAACACTACAGAACAGATATGTGGCCAAGCCAGGTATAGAAATAAGGTACAGAAGGAAAACTGGTGGTGAAATGCAGAAGTCCAGGAAGCCAGCAATGAAAAGTGGGATTGCAGGAAAAAGTGGGCCAGGCTAGGAAGTAATACTGGTTGGCTAACAAAAGGGCTAAAAGACCAGTTGCAATAGAAAGAACAAAGCATCAGAGGTGCTCTACCATCTCCTGGAAAGTGACTCAGTAGATGACACAAAAAGAACTATATCAGGTTGCAAGGCAAAGACAGAAAGATAAAAAAGATGATCAGGTATCCATAATGGATGCCAGCAACAACCTGCTCACCAGCCAACAGGAAATCAAAGACCATCTAATGGAAGGAGTACTTCCAGCAGCTTCTGATTAAAGAAAACCCCACAGAAGCTGTACTGCTCCAGACACCGTCTACAGTGAAAGAACAGGAGGACCCCATCCTAGAAGAAGTGAAAACAGCACTAAGGAAAATAAAGTTAGGGACAGTAGCAGGCTCAGATGAAGTCACAGCAGATATGATAACGACACTGGGTGAGATAGGGGAGGAATGGATCTTTAAGGTACTCATAGCAGTAGACAGAGAAAGGTGTATCCCAGACAACTGGAGAATAAGCGTACTAGCACCAGTGTACAAAGACAAAGTGGACATGCACAACTGCGGGCAGAGGTATCACACTCCTGTCACTCTGCATGAAAATACTGGCGAGGGTGATTGATAAACAAATACACAGAATAGTAGAAAGTAAGATGGCAGACAAGCAGTTCAGATTAAGATCAAGATTCAGCACAACTGACCCAATGTTTACAGTGAGACAGATATGAAACTAGAGGCAAGAAAAGAGTCCAACTGGGCATTCCTACACTTGGAGTAAGCATATGACAAGATCCCAAGAAAGCTGATTTAGGCAGTCCTGTAGTAGTTCAAAGTCCCAGAGAAATTGGTAGAATTAGTGTAGTCTATGTACAAGGACCCAATGACTCAAGTACAAACAGTCGTCACTCTCAGAGAGAGGTTGTCAGTAGGAGTGGGTGTGTGTCAGGGTTCAGCTCTGAGTCCACTGCTGTTCATACTGGTGATGGACTACATTAACACACACTGCAGAGAGGACAGATCAACAAAGATCAACAAAGTTGTTGTATGCAGGCAATGTGGCATTACAGGCAGACTATCAGCAAGAAGTTCAGCAAGGAATAGGGGGAATGGAATACGCAACTAAAAGGTATGTGGGATGAAATGAGTACAGATAAAACAGCTGCAATGGCAGCAAATGCGGGAAAGCAGAAGAAGCTGAGAATTGAGATAGAAGTAAAAATAGTGGAACAGGTTAACAGCTTCAAGTATCTGGGAGGGGTGGTTGAGGAAAATGGAAGTCTGACTGAGGGAGTCAAAGCTAGAATCAGAGGGGCTGCAGCCAAGTGGTACAGAGTGTCAGGAGTCATGTATGACAGAAAAATGCCAAAGAAGCAGAAAAGTAGGATGAAGAAAACATTGGTGCAACCAGTACTACTGTATGGTACGGAACCCAGGCAGTAAAGGTACAGCAGTTGAGGAAGGAGATGAAGTGCCTGAGATGGATGGTAGGATGCAAAATGAGAACAGATTACAGTGGTTTGCACATATGCTGAAAGGCAGAAGACAATCTGGTGAAGTAGACTTAGGGCATTCAGGAAGAAGGCAAGAGGAAAAGAGGATGCCAGCAAAAAGCTGGATAGATTGTGTGAGAGAAGTCCTGTAAAAGTTGAAAACGAACTTCTTCAGAAACAAATGATGTCATCAATTGACTTTTTTAAAACAGTAAAATAAATACAGATAATACCTTGAATGTTATTGTCTTCTATCTGCTTGTTTAGAAACATCAGAAAAAAACTATGTTTAAACCAGACACATAAGTACTAACTTTTTGTCATTCTTTTAAAAACATTCTATAATCTAATGGTAAAAAAGTTCAATGCAAAACACTTGTTAAATCCATATCTAATTTCATATACTTATATAGTATAAATCAGAATGTTAATGTGCAAAATGCAAAATTCGTTGTCAACCAACTCCATCATGTCATAATGTTTGTATTTGTCAAAACAGGTCTAAAGCCTTTGTAATTCACCCAACTTATGTGTAAAACACAATAAACATGTATATCTGTCAAGCGTGTGTAGGGACATTACAGGAACGTCGATTAGGGACATGAGGTTAAGTTAGTCCACAAGTAGGGGACAATAAGACAGGATTCTGGGACAAGACATCAGGGTCATCCATCCTACTAGCACGATGTGTGTAAGTGGACGGTTATTTTTTGGAAAGTTATCCTTTGAAACAGGGAGAGTTTTGGCACGCACACATATAGGGTTTATTACACTAGATAGTTCAGTGAAGTACAGGTGCGCGTGTACGTGTATATACACGCTTGACAGATATACATGTTTACCGCAATGACATGATGGAGTTGGTTGACAACGAATTTTGCACATTAACATTCTGATTTATACTATATAAGTATATGAAATTAGATATGGATTTAACAAGTGTTTTGCATTGAACAAAGTAAGACAGTTTTATGTAAAACTTTCATTTTACTATCATCTGCATTTATTTTACTGTTTTAAACAGTTTGTTGTTCAAAGTCCTGTAAAAGTCAAGCATGAGTGTCATTGACAGTAGAAGAGTGGCATTGAATAGAGACAGGTGATGACAGTTGACACAACACCCATGTAGAAAATGGGAAAATGGCATTGATTATGCTACTGCTGCTGATGATGATGATGATGATGATGGTGAAGTAGCATTAATGTGTTGTTACTACTATTACTATATTCCTTCAGGCTGCCCACTCCCTATGGGTGACATGACCTATAGCCATGCCTCTGGCCTATATATGTTAGTCATGGTCATATCCTTACATAGTGCAAGAACATGTATATAACATAAAAGTCTGTACAGAGCAGATATTTATTTAATTTAGTCATTATCTATCTTAACATGATTCTACATCTTTCTGTACATTTTATCATGTCACTGAGCAAGGCAGTCATACCCTAATACATAAGATGTTTATGTATGTATGTCTTATTGCTTTGCACACATCTAAGACTCAATCCACTTCTGAATATAAAGAACTATCTTGTTGTTTACCTTGAAACACACCATGCTATCTTATCTTTAAGCCTTTTTTTTAAATAAGCAGCACACACCAGGCACACAACTGAATATATAGAGACCACATATTCCTATAACTGTGAAGCAGAATTCACTAAGCATGGGATTGTTCACCAATAACAGGAAACGTGACCTGAGGTTAGACCGTCAGGAGACAGGTTAGTTTTACCCTTCTGATGAAGTGTTGTTGTGATAGTAATCCTGCTCAGTATGAGAGGAACCGCAGGTTCAGACATTAGGTGTATGTGCTTGGCTGAGGAGCCAATGGTACAAAGCTACCATCTGAACACCTCTAAGTCAGAATCCCACCTAAACATACTGCTACCACAGCACTGCAGATCTCCAGTTGGCCAGGGATAGCCGGCTAAAACACCATTAGGGAGAATGTGCCCTCATTTAAGTGTTTTTTCTTATTTACAGCTATATGAAGCATTCACTCATATGAGGGTTCTCAATTCTGACTTGCAACCGTATAGATATAAATATAGATATAGATATGCATATACATAACCTGTTAGTTTTTAAGAACAACATTGAAAAATGTGTCTGATTTTGTGCCTTTGTCCCTCATTGTTTTTTGGCTTTGCCTTAATTCTTGAACTTTGAGTTTGAGAGGTATGCATGTTCTGAGGAAGAAAACTATTTTAGAAAGCTGTGATCACCTAAAGCTTTCTTGTTTGATGGTGAAAGAAAAATCTGTCTGAAGCATCATTGGCCTTAAGTAGTGTGAACTGTTTAGAGGTCCAGCTTGTATTCCCAGGTTTGTACAAACAGTAACAGCCTACTTGATAATATCCTAGAAAGTGACCAATTTTTCTCCATCTTTGCATTCTCATCTCCACAAACAGACTCATGTATGTTAAAAATTTAGTAAAAATGAAGTTTCAAGTTCAGTTATTGAGGTAAAAATTAATGTAGTCTAAATACTCTATCAGAAGATAAAAGGGGCCTTTAGCTCTCCTTCTTAAGTAAGTTTTTCCAAAAAAGTTTACGTAAGGACACAAATAAAAATTTGATTATGGCTGTGATTTCTAAAGTGAATCCTGTGATTGTTTAACTTACTAGAACATGCGATTTACATACAGCTTGTGATAATGGCATTTCAAGAGTACACTATTTGCTACAGTTGTTAGAAACTATAAATTTCTTAACTGAGCAAATGTTATCACTTTAGAATGGAAACATCAGATTCCTGATGGGAAATTAGATACTGTTATTGATTTTGTTATTATGTTAGTATATGGATCTGATTAAGTTATTGTACAGTATGGTATAGTGAAAAAAACTCACAGGGGAACAATCAATCACCTATATTACATTTATACAATATCATGTAACCCTGTAGCAGTATTGGATTGTTGATGTATACAGAGTTTGCTCAGTACTACTTTTCTGGATGCATTGTTAAGGGGAAGATTGTCAGATCAGCGCATATTTCAGAGGTAAGGAAACTGAGCACACAGCCATTAGCTGTGGGGAGGTTACTAATGTCCAGACTGAGGCAGAGGCATATAGGTTTGCAATAAAAGTCAATGCAAACACATTTTTCTACATCATTTCAGAAGGTATGATTCAAGAATACTTTATATATTTTTATATTACTTGCCATTTATATGTAAAAACATGTATCTCCAAAAATGGTTCAACATCTTTCCATGAGATTTTCAGTTAATGTTATTAGGGAAATTAAAGAACATTATGACTTCTATCCTCAAAGGCAAATGAGCATCTCTCTGTTGAATTTTTATGGTATGAGAGTCAATAACCACAAACAAGTGCAATAATGCAGGTAAAAAAGCAATAACCAGAATGTCCTGTACTAGGATTAATCTTGTAAAACACAGATACCAGAAAGAAAACAATAATTCTTAAATCAAGTAAAAAACAAATAAACTTTAATAAATATCAACACAATATATGTAGCTAGTTAATTGTTTTCATCCTTAAACATATAAGAATTCTTCAAAACTAAGAACTATGCCATCACCTCCTTTCTAAGATGTATATATTGCCATCAATTAATTCGTTAGTTAACTGTTTAACTAATGAGTTAATTGCCATCAATTAATTCATTAGTTAAAAAGTTAACCAATAAAGTAATCTCTCTCTTAAAGAGTCAAAACAAGTAAAATAAATGCAAATACCACAAATACCAAAATACATAAATATAATACACATTTCATACTAAATAATGATTAACTTAAAATGTGAACTTAAACAGGAACATATATCCATGAATTATGCTTGCAGACCATATTACTCTGTTGTGCCTATATCTATTAAAAATAATATCCCAAATGCACGTAATTTAACCAACATGTTTTATAATCTGGCTGCCCTCATTTTCAAGACAGGAACAATAGAAATTATGTCATTTAACCCTAATGACATATTGGCTCCAAGAAACAGTTGCCAATACAACTCATGGTACTCAATTCTAGTTTCCCATTTGCCACCTGATGGGTCAGGAACTACCACTTCTCACATAAAAGTAAAAATTTACTATTTACACAAACTTTCTTATATCTAGTAATGGCATTAGTATCTAGACCTTTTCTGATGTCATATAAATATTTGTGAATATACTATTTTAAGGTCATTTCAGTTTTTCCAGTATAAAAGGTGGACATACATTACAAATAGCTAAATATATAATCCCCCTTGCTATTGCAATTAAAATACTTCTTAAAACATATATTTCTATTATGTGTCAACAAAAAATCTGATTTATTTAACATATAAGGACATTGTTTTCACACAAAACTCTTAAATTTGCCAAACTGTTTATTACACAAGGATGAATTTTTACCTATAATATCATACAATTCTTTAATATTTTTACCCTTTTTATTTACTACTAAAGGGATATTCAAAAAGACAATTGAAGTATTGGGAATTGATCTAAACATCCCCCAATATCTCATAATGATCTATTTCACCAATTTAATATTAAAGTTGCAATCTAAAAATAAAGCTCTATTAATCCATCACCATCTTAGAGTTAGTCTGGGATTGCCCTTTTATTAAAGCCTGATGGGTTGAAACTCCAAAATTAATGATCAGAAAATATTTGTTACCTCATCCTTGTATCACTTCATCCTTGATATTATTAATAAAATACTGAAGGTACCCATTCTCCATAAATAAAGTTTTAATAAAATCACACTCTAGTATAAAATGACTATATTCAGATGTCATCCTAGCTGCATGAATAAATTGATCTTTGACAATATTTATTTTCTGAAACAAAAGGTGCTCACGAAATAAAAGTAAATATGAATTTGAAAATATCTCTTTTCTATATATCCTCAAATTATATTTTTTCTGTAATATGTCTTTCTTAATGGTGATGTCCAAAAACTGAAGCTCATTGTCATGCACTTGATAAGCAAAATTAAGAAGTTGTATGTTGTTCATAATCTAGAAATTATATAAGTTTTTCTTTACTACCTATCCATAAAATACGTATATCATCAAGGAAACATGTATAAATGTAACACAAAATTTTAAAAGGTGAATTCAAAGTGATATTTTGTTCCCAAGAAAGTAAACCAAAATTAGCAAATACAGGTATGCACACCACTCCCATAGTAACCTCAGTAATTTGCTTAAATAAATTCTCCTTAAAATAAATAATTACTTTTTAATGTCAATTCCATTAAATGATATACTGATCTTATATCCTTAGCATTCAAAAATTCACTTGTAGTAAGAGCCTATTCAAACCATTCCATTCCAAGGCCATACAAAATAACTGAGAATAAATCCACTATGTCTACAACAACAAACAACATTTCTTCCATAAAGGTAACATTGCACAATCTGTCTAAAAATTCTCAAGAATCCTTCAGGATATGAGTCTTATTATCAAAAAGTCTTTTTAACTTTCTATCTATAAAAACAGAAAAATAATTCATCTTAAAACCATTAGCTGCTACAGTGAGTTGATGGGGGGATCCTGAACATTTTTATGTACTTTGAGCATTCCAAAGGCAGCTAGAATTCTAGCATTTTCTACCCTAAGAAAATAAAATGCACCTTTATCAATAGCACCTTGTGTTAAAAGATCTTCCAGACCTATATCTATATTACAATAATCAATACAAACCTCATTTTTTTGAAACAGAGATATATTTTTCTCCTTCATAAAACATACTTATCATTTTGCCAATATAATTCACAGTACCCATAAGGACTGAACCACCCCCTTTATCCAGTTTCATAATGCAAATTAATTTATTCATAATTAGCTCCATTAAAGCATTCCTCTCTGCCATATTCAAATTAAAATACCTGTGTTTATATGTATTAAACAGCACTCTAACGCCATGTTCTACCAAATGCTCAAAGTTCTGTAACAGAGGGTGCAAAGGGGAATGAGACTTACTTTTTTCTTTAAAGGAGGCTTGTCTGACACCAGCAGGCTAGAATTAAATAAAATATCCAAATTAATTTTTCTAAGAAGCAATTTTAAATCAATAAGAATGCTACTAATATTAAAAGAATGGTACAGAACAAAAGAAAAACCCATTTAGAGTATAGAAAAATGTGTATCATTAATACCTACATGAGTATAGTTATAAACTTTAAACTTTCTGTAGTCACACACCACCCCCTTCAACTTTAATGGGGTGTGCTATCATGGAGATGGAGGAACATCCAATTATCTTTTTCTTCTTCCTCACCTTGTTTTATGGATTGCATCAAATTGGTTCATATGACTTTCCCTCTGTTCAGAGCAAAGATTCTGAATTCTGTGGGAGCATCTCAGGAGGAGAAGTCTAAAGGGTTGTGTATATCCACATTTAAGTTAGTCTCCTCTACATCATTTTAATTATTCTGATTAGAGCTAAAACTAATATTAACTCTGTCTTTATCAGACTTTGATCATTAATTCTGCAGTTTCAACCCATCAGGCTGTAATAAGAGGGGAATCACAGAGAAACTCTAGGAGAGTGACAAATTTTAATAGAGATTTATTTTTAGATGACAGTTTTAATACCAAATTGGTTAAACAGATAATTGTGAAATATTGGGGATATTTAGATTAATCAAATAAATCAGTTTTACCCAGGAACAAAACTAATAACCAGTTGCGATCTGTACAGACAAAACCCAAAGAAATGTAAACTAGGTTTAAAATCAAATTCTTTATTCAAGGTTAAGTGCTTTCATCCATTAGGACTTCTTCAGAACCAAAGTATATCCAATCAAACACTGTTTATCTAGGAACACACAGAACTGTATATCACATATATGCATGTGTGTCAGAACAGCAACAATCTTACACAGGCAGAGTTGACCATAGCTGTCTTCTTCCTCCACAGACTCTTTTGCTTAGGTTATCCATAGCTCTCACGTAGCCCTGATTTTGTGCAACAGCCCTGATTTTGCCTCATATTTTTTGCCCTATCTCTTGTAAAAGCTTGGATTTTTAGGTGTATCACTGAGGATTACAGACAGTAAATAATGCCAGAAATTACAGTTTCATGCTTGTTATGATTCATAAAATACATATTGATGAAAAACCTATTGCTTTAATAATTTTCAATATTTCAAAATCGCTCCTGATTTAGGCCCTTATCTCCCATTACTTTTTAGTTTTGTCCCTAATACTTGAACAAATAAGTTGAGAACTATGAGGTTACCAGAGCAATAACCTGCCTGCAAACATTTCCAGCTAAAAACATTCAGCCTTTGGGATAGAGGTCATAGGCACATTAAAGAAAACAGTCCCAGCAATCAATCTTCTGGTATGCTTCTTCTAATAGTATAGCAGTTGCAAATACTTTTTTATCCCATGTCCCTATTGCCTGCTGGCATCAAGCATCTTACAGGCTGTCATCCAGGCATCCATAAGTGTGCTTTGTGCCCTTTCTGACGTCCCAGCAATTAAATTTACCCCTCCCCCAGTGACATGAGCACTCACATCACCTCAAGGGACAATTACTCCCCCTCAGTTCACCCATGTGTGGTCCTCCACATGTGCCAGCAGGGGCTACCATCACTGTCTTGGGAAAGCCAGGTGATTACTGCCACCTGTCCAGGTATAAGAATCCTCCTTACTTGTAAACACCTGAGGCACTAGTTGAGGTCTGGCTGCCTGAGCTGTAGTAAGGGTCTTGTCTTTCTGTGCCATCACCACAGGGTGAAATACTGTTGCTAATACTAACATCAGATACATAATTCCTAAACCAATTACTTACAGTATATGCACTAACTCCCCAAGTCAGTAGAGCTCATAAAATACTCAAGTGTTGGACTAATGTAAATGCTTTGGCCAAGTAATATCCACTGATAAGCTGGAATCCAGGGGTAGAAACATTGACTATGTTGGTAATAAAGATCTTCCCTGTCTGAAAACATGTTAGCTTTTGCCCATGATCTGCCATCCAATATCAATTATCATTTTTATTAAAGCCCTGGCAACACATTTTCTCACATGCTGGTAAGGCTGATAGCCTTGTAATTTCATAGATCTCTGATATTCATTGCATTAAAATGGATTTATTGAAGGCTTTTTGTCCATAGGGCTGGCATATAACTATGTTATACTTCAGTATATGTTAAGTCATATAACTATGTTATACTTCAGTATATGTTAAGTCATATAACTATGTTATACTTCAGTATATGTTAAGTCATATAACTATGTTATACTTCAGTATATGTTAAGACATATAACTATGTTATACTTCAGTATATGTTAAGTCATATAACTATGTTATACTTCAGTATATGTTAAGTCATATAACTATGTTATTCTTCAGTATATGTTAAGTCATTAACTATGTTATACTTCAGTATATGTTAAGACATATAACTATGTTATACTTCAGTATATGTTAAGTCATATGACTATGTTATACTTCAGTATATGTTAAGACATATGACTATGTTATACTTCAGTATATGTTAAGTCATATGACTATGTTATACTTCAGTATATGTTAAGACATATAACTATGTTATACTTCAGTATATGTTAAGACATATAACTATGTTATACTTCAGTATATGTTAAGTCATATAACTATGTTATACTTCAGTATATGTTAAGACATATGACTATGTTATACTTCAGTATATGTCAAGTCATATAACTATGTTATACTTCAGTATATGTTAAGACATATGACTATGTTATACTTCAGTATATGTTAAGTCATATAACTATGTTATACTTCAGTATATGTTAAGTCATATGACTATGTTATACTTCAGTATATGTTAAGACATATAACTATGTTATACTTCAGTATATGTTAAGTCATATGACTATGTTATACTTCAGTATATGTTAAGACATATGACTATGTTATACTTCAGTATATGTTAAGTCATATGACTATGTTATACTTCAGTATATGTTAAGTCATATGACTATGTTATACTTCAGTATATGTTAAGATATATGACTATGTTATACTTCAGTATATGTTAAGTCATATGACTGTTATACTTCAGTATATGTTAAGTCATATGACTATGTTATACTTCAGTATATGTTAAGTCATATAACTATGTTATACTTCAGTATATGTTAAGTCATATGACTATGTTATACTTCAGTATATGTTAAGTCATATGACTGTTATACTTCAGTATATGTTAAGACATATGACTATGTTATACTTCAGTATATGTTAAGTCATATAACTATGTTATACTTCAGTATATGTTAAGACATATGACTATGTTATACTTCAGTATATGTTAAGTCATATAACTATGTTATACTTCAGTATATAAGTCATATGACTATGTTATACTTCTCTATATGATAAGTCATATGACTATGTTATACTTCAGTATATGTTAAGACATATAACTATGTTATACTTCAGTATATGTTAAGTCATATGACTATGTTATACTTCAGTATATGTTAAGACATATGACTATGTTATACTTCAGTATATGTTAAGTCATATAACTATGTTATACTTCAGTATATGTTAAGTCATATGACTATGTTATACTTCAGTATATGTTAAGTCATATGACTATGTTATACTTCAGTATATGTTAAGTCATATGACTATGTTATACTTCAGTATATGTTAAGACATATGACTATATTATACTTCAGTATATGTTAAGTCATATAACTATGTTATACTTCAGTATATGTTAAGTCATATGACTATGTTATACTTCAGTATATGTTAAGTCATATGACTATGTTATACTTCAGTATATGTTAAGTCATATAACTATGTTATACTTCAGTATATGTAAAGTCATATGACTATGTTATACTTCAGTATATGTTATGTCATATGACTGTTATACTTCAGTATATGTTAAGACATGGTTTACTATTAAAAGGTCTAACGGCACTCCTTCGAACGTCGTATAGTCGACAATGGAAGGCTGAAACTGCTAATCACGAACTCGGAAAAACAATCTAGGAATGGGTTTCAACATGGGTCGAGGTAGGGGAGATGTTTGTAGTTAAGAATAATATGAACACCTACCTCAACCCATGTTAACACCGTTCCTAGATTGATTTTCCGACATTCGACGTTTACGACCTTCCGGTGTCGACTATACGACATTCGAAGGAGTGCCGTTCGACCCTTTAATAGTAAACTGTTAAGACATATGACTATGTTGTACTTCAGTATATGTTAAGTCATATGACTGTTATACTTCAGTATATGTTAAGACATGGTTTGCTATTAAAAGGTCGAACGGCACTCCTTCGAATGTCGTATAGTCGACAATGGAAGGCTGAAACTGCTAATCACGAACTCGGAAAAACAATCTAGGAATGGGTTTCAACATGGGTCGAGGTAGGGGAGATGTTTGTAGTTAAGAATAATATGAACACCTACCTCAACCCATGTTAACACCGTTCCTAGATTGATTTTCCGACTTCGACATTCGACGTTTACGACCTTCCGGTGTCGACTATACGATATTCGAAGGAGTGCCGTTCGACCCTTTAATAGTAAACTGTTAAGACATATGACTATGTTGTACTTCAGTATATGTTAAGTCATATGACTATGTTATACTTCAGTATATGTTAAGTCATATGACTATGTTATACTCCAGTATATGTTAAGACATATGATAGTTAATGTAAATTATTGCATATTTCCACCGGCTTTGATTTTGGCTTGCATACAAGTGCTTTCACCATTCCTGTTGCTATTTGTTGGTTTTCAGTCACTAATAATGTTACTATGCTGGTTACCTCAAGTTTCAAATACTGTATGTCACTATCAGAAGCATGCCTGAAATTACATGACTAGAATGCTGAATGAGTTCTATCATTATGCCAAAACCATTTTTTCAATGTGGGATTTGCATTGGTCGCAAAGTCATCATTTAATACTCTTTTATTAATTTGCCAGGCACCCAATAATTTGAATCTGTAGTTCTTCAAGAACTATTTGTCCATATCATCCAATCTTCAAGGTCTTCTCAGCTGGAAAAAAAAGTACTGATGGTTCTCAAAATGCATTAGAAGCATCTGACAAACTCTGTTTTGATTACCATACCCCTTTCACGTGACTCGAGCATTTTATTCAAAGAATGCCTTTTTTATTTTTTATCTTTCTCATTTGCTAACTGGTTAAGCCCACTAGATACAACTGTGCCTTTTCAGTCGATGACCACAGAGCACTGTCTTGTTAGTAGAGGGACACAGTAGGAAAACTGAGGGTGAAGGAACCTTGTACCCCTGACTATAGACGGCAGCTCATTAACCATGTGTCTTTTTGGAAAGACTATGGTGACAATACTTGACTGCAAATGTAATTATTACCTGATATATTTTATTTTGAATTATTTTTTTTTTATTTTGCCTAGTGTTTTGTTAAAAAAAAAACTTTAATTAATAAAATGAAAATAAATGAAAACATTTTCTTCACAATCAGTACTATGTTATCCCTAAGTGGTGATTTTGATTAGCTTTTAATAAGGTGGTGCCTATGGTTAGTGTAACAAGTCTCTGGCTGGCACCTTATGTGTCATCTTTTGTAGCCTTGCATTTTGTGCAAAGTCAAGTCAGCACAAACCTTACTGTCCTCTACTGGGCTGTGAAAGAAGCACATATGCTGTTTAACTGTACAGCTGCACATAACTAGCCATCCATTATGCGAATTCCCAACCATCTACACAGACACACACACACACACACACACACGCACACGCACACACACGCACACACACACACACACACACACACACACACACACACACACACACACACACACACACACACACACACACACACACACACACACACACACACACACACACATATTAGCTCTGTGCCACCTTTTCATTTTCTGCAGTAACATAACGACAAGCTCAATGTGAAATTAGGAAAAAAATGCATTTGGCAATGCCAAATGTTGACTTGCACTGAAACACAGCTGTTGCAACAAGTAAAATAGGCAGATTTATGAGGTGGTAGAAAGCTGGGTAACAGCATACATGAAAATTACTTTTGAACATTTTTATTATTTCTTTTTCTACTTAGTAATAAATGTGGAAGCACTAGCAGAGAAACAGAATCAGGGTGTGGCAAGTGTATGTTTCCTGATAGTTTTTAAAAATACCAGTCTAGCAGTTTTGTAAAAGGCAGAAAAGGGATTTTAAAGAGAGTATTTATAGAAATAAGACATATGTAGACACTGAAATAGTTAAGTAAGAAATATTGTAAGGGAGTCAGAAACTCCTTTTTATACTGACCAGTGACAAAGTATTACACTTTCTTTATAAGAAGCTGGAAACTAATGTATATATTAAAGCTGTAAAGATAAGCAGAAACAATGTTTGCACAATCTACAGAGTGAATAAATGGGTAGATAGATGCTGTCTTAATTTTATTATAATTTAGTTTTTTGAGTATTATTTTAGAACAAAAAGAATGGAAATGGTCTGGTAACAGTAATGAAAGAATCACACATTGAAACACGAGAAGAGATGATAAATGTCAACATACTTTAGAGTTCTTTTATTGTTATGTTTGTTGGTGTATGTCTTTTTTGTATGTAGACATCAATGCAGTTGGGGCTTCATCAGCAGATAATCCTAATGAAAATGGGTTACAAGAACAAGAGGTACAATAAAAGGCTCTGAACACTGACAAATACAGTAGAAACTGGAATATTTAATAACATCCACTAGTCTATTATATGGAATGTGAAATGATGATGCAACTAAGATACTAACAGAAAACAGAGACAGACACGCACATTTTGAAATTGTTGCAATCAAAACATTAAGGGCGATACCAAGTCTATACACCTAGAACATCTAGAACCCTATACAGCATTTTCAATAAGAATTGCTGCATGTATGTACTTACTAGTGCTACTATCTAATTACTAATTATTGACTGTACCACTTCTGGGGACATTTTGTTGATAAGATAGGGCTCTGCCTCGTGTCCGCCAGCAGCTTAACATAGTCCTTACTTTCCTTCCATCCCTGCTACCTGTACACTCGTGCCCGATTTCAATTAGCTTGTAATATTGGGTAGTAATTACATGCTAAGGCCACTAGATGGCAGCACAAGTCTGCTTTTCCTTCCCTATTTGAATTCCCGTCCATAAGAGAAGCTAGCTCTGCTAAACAAACAATCCACTTTCTAGTAATTACCCCACACAGTGCTACCTTTCCCTCCCCGAGCCTTTCCCCCTTTTCTCTGTTTTTCACACCTATTAAATCTAGACCTATAAAGGAACATATATCCTACCTCTGTTCTTATATCCTATTGTAATTTTAAGCAGATTACCTGTTTTAGATGCCCCTGCCCTCCCTACATTGACCCCTTTTCTGTGGTACTGCTTACAGATCCATAATTGCATTAGCTCAGTCTGTATACTATAAATTCCCCCCAAGTCTGTCTGTCCCACCTCCTATACACCCTGCTAACTCCTTCTCCCTCTACAATAGCTTACCTGACCCTGGGAGCTATCCCAAACGAGCTAACTGATTGTTTTTTGTTTGACTTACCTTTCCCTTGCTCTACCCGCTCCGTTCGCCCTGCGGGCTCACTCCGCTCCCCTACCGTACCCCCAATTCCCACCCACCCCCAGTGGTCCTATTCTTATACATGTATAACCCAACCCACTACTATATCCACCAATAAAACAGAAAACCTAATTTGCTCCACCCTATTAACTCTCTATCTCCACACCCCAACACACTAATATATCCACCAATTAGATAGCAGAAGTAATTAGCTCCACCCTATTATCTCTCTATCTTCACACCACTCTACTACCTGCTTCTTTTGAACACACCTTCACTTATTATATATAACCCAAGCATTTCTAACTATAACTTCCTTCTCTCCTCCTTCCTACTTCTAAACACTCTTCTTATTTCCTACTCCCTTACCTTCTTTGAAAATAGAAAGCTAACTTTATCCCATCTAACACTAAAACAAACTAATACCCACTTTGAATACACCCCACAATCACATAGCAACATTACTTCATCATCCTCATACCTCAGACCTCAATACCACAGAACAACACATATCAAGTTTCTTCTACATGTGAAACCTTTTTCAATATATTCCAAACTTTGTAAACAAACATATAGTCACCAACAGCTATTATTCATCTATGGTGACATTCATCCTAATCCAGGCCCAAACCCCTACCACCCTACTATCCCCTCAATAAACCAAGCTACTTATTCAAGTCTTACCATCAATCTCAATTCTCTACAGATAGCCCACCTTAATATTCACAGCCTGAATAATAAAATAACTCAACTACATGCCCTCCTTGATCTATATTCCTTTGATATCCTTTGCCTAACTGAAACCTGGCTAAAGACAAACACCAAGGACAATGACATACTACCACCGGGTTATAACATTATTAGACTTGACCGTAATGTCAAAAAGGGTGGAGGTGTAGCTGTACTTTACAAAACTGAACTACTGGTTACCCTACTAGATATCAAACCACCCGCACTAAGTAATACTGAAATCTTAATCACCAAATTGCAAATTAATACAAATAAATCCATTTATATTATTTGCTGTTACATCCCACCAGGTAACAACATTAATACCATTGAAAACCTTTTCAGCTGGCTCTCAACCTCCTTCCCTCAGGAAACTATACTGCTAGGAGACTTTAATATTGATTGGAACTGTTGTATTTCCCAAATACCCACTTCACATATAAACCTCTATGGCTTTAATCAAACTATTACCGTCCCTACAAGAATAAATAAAACCAGCTCTAAACAGAGCACCCTGGACTGGATTCTAGTTAATAGCAACCCCATGACTTATGTCACAGGAACACTACCTGATAATATTAGTGACCATCTAATCACTTTCATCAACAGACTAAAGAGCCCTATTGCCAATAATATACAACTCAGAACTACCAGGAGCAAAACTAATTTCAAGCAAGCCAACTTCCAACTAGAACTCAAAGCTTGCAATTGGTCTCTCCTAAAATACTTACCTCTTGATGAGGCTGTTTTATACTTTAACAACAAATTCCTCCAAATTCTCAATCACCATGCCCCCACAAGATTAATAAAAACCAAAGCAAAGATTGCTCCTTGGCTATCTAAAGAAACCAAACAAAAAATGCTACTTAGAAATAGGACTTGGGACAAATGGTGATCTACCAAAAACCTAGCTGACCACCTGATCTTTAAACAACTTAGAAATGAAACAAAGAAACTAATATTCCAAGATAAAAAAAAAATTACTACTGGAAATTCCAACATACACAGCGTCAAAATCCTCAGAAATTCTGGGCCGGTATCAACAAACTTCTACACCCAGGCAATTCCAAAACACCCACTCCTTCTAACTCACTCAAACTACACCCAAGCAAATTGCTGACACTTTCAACTCATTTTTCTCAGACACTGTCACTACCCTGGCATCAACCTTGTCTCCTCAGTCCACTCAAGTATCTATCTTCCTAAACAATGAACCCCCCTCTTTCAAACTGCAACCTGTCTCAACAGATCTCATCTATACCTTACTTACAAAGTTTAAACCTTGTACCACCTCAGCTGACCTTATCCCAGCTGAGTACCTACAAATAGGAGCCAAAGCACTTGCCTTTCCTATCTCCATTTTAATTAACCGAACCATCACTGAAGGTACTATTCCTACCCTCTGGAAGGTCTCTCATATCATTCCACTTCACAAGGGTGGTAACTCTAACGAGCTCTCAAACTTCCGTCCCATAACTTTACTTTCTCCACTAGCTAAAATCATGGAAAGATGTGTTCATAGGCAATTACTTGACCATCTCCTCCGAAACAATCTCCTAGCAGATTGCCAACACAGTTTTAGACCTCATCACAGTACCACCACTGCTCTCTTGTCATTCTCTGACAATATTAATAAAAATCAGAATAATAACCTACTTTCCTCAGCTCTTTTCTTAGACCTCTCTAAGGCCTTTGATATGGTCAACCATCCTCTCTTACTAAATATCCTTAAATCCTTCAATTTAGACTCTCAGGCTATCCAGTGGTTTAATTCCTACTTAGACAATCGACAACAAGCAGTACTATAGGAAAATCACTTATCATCTCTTCTTCCTATTACAATAGGAGTACCACAAGGCTCAATACTGGGACCTCCCCTCTTTTCTATTTTTATTAACAACCTAAATAAGTCCATTCCACAATCCATCTGTATACAATATGCAGATGATTCTACACTGATATGTTCAGCTCCCTCCCCAACTGAGCTTCAGGCTACTACATAAAAACTGGTTCCACCAATATTGCCTATTACTGAATCCCAAAAAGACTAAATTATTACTCTTCACACCTACACAAAAGTCTTCTTCTTTTACCTTCAATATTACTTCTAACAATGGCACTATAATATCCCCTGACCCCACCACCAAACTTCTTGGTGTCGCAATAGACCACAATCTCAACTTTGATTCCCATATTAACTTAACCATCAAGTCAGTCAATAGGAAACTTGGATCTCTCTATAGGCTTAAACCCTACCTTACAACCTTAGCCAGAAGTACTTTAGCACAAACACACCTGCTCTTTACCCTTCTTTACGCCTCACCGATTTTTACAAACTTATCTAAATCTAATTTCTATAAACTCGCAACAGCATATAACAATATAGCCAGATTTGCAACAGGAGCCCCCGTTCGTACCCATCATTGCTCTAATCTTAAACAACTAGGCTGGCTAGAACTTCATAATCAAATTCTACTACAGCAACTAACCATCACCCACAAAATCTTCTATCAGCCTGATACTACTACTATACTTAGCTCTCTTATTACTCCTTATAAAAACATCTCTTCCTTACGCTCTGCCACCAAGCTTCTTGCGGACTCCTATAAATCCAACAATAAAGCTGGGAACAGTTTGTTCGCCAACTGTATTGCACCTGCCTGGAGCAAGCTTCCAAGTGAAATTACCGCAATTACCTCTTTAAATACTTTCAAGAAGCATCTTAAAACTTTGCTTAATTCCCTATGGCTCTGCCCTTGTACTAACCTTGACTAAACTTTTTTTTCTCTCCACTACCATTTACTTGACCTTCTAATCTTCACTTGCTTTCTACAGTTCTTTTGTTATTCTATTCTCTAATGATCAATTTTACTGAGAGTGGGAAAAAAAAAAACAATTTGTACATCTTTATTTTGCTTAAGAATTTCATTATATACAACTGCACATTTGTAAATATTTCCTTTTGTATAACAAGTGATGTATCTACTGTCTTTTTGTGGAGCTTTTCTCCCCGGGCCTCTACTGAAAATGGACATATATCTAGCTAGACTAGCCCGGTCAACAAATGTAAAATAAAATAATAATAAATAAGTCATTTATGTTGTATAACTTGCTTATATAACTTATTTGAGTAAAGTGCCTCAAGAAATTCTAAATTCAATAAAAAAGGCTATATCTGTGAGAAATACCATCACTTTTCTTGAGTTACAATGTGGATTTGAACATTATAGATACAATTTCAGTTCAATTGTAACAAAAAGACTGCTATAAAGGTAATGCATTTTAATATGCTTGTTCCTAGATCCCACAGAAGGTGGCACACAGGAGGCAGATAAAATGACATCCATCTGTTACTATTTTTTCACTCTTCTATTGACAAGAAGGAGGTGGAAGAGGGGTGTATCTGGTTGGCTTGGACAGCCAGTGTATCTGAGCAGAGCAGTCTTTTTTTTTTTGGTCTTCCACTGAAGAGCTGCGGCAGTGAGGGTGCGTCTGCTTGTGAGAGGGCGTGTTCTTGGCTTCATGCATGGGCAGTCTATGGGAATGAACCTTTGTTTTTCAGTGCCACAGAGTGAGGGGATGCATGCCTGGGAGATGGCAAGTGGTTGGGTTTAGACAGCCACACACAGTCTGTGTGACTGCTATTGAAGTGGACTTTCTTTTCTTTTTCTTTTGCTCAATCAATGAAGAACTGTGGAGGGAGGTGGCATGTGCCTGGGAGGGAGGTATGTGCTTTAGACTGCTCAGAGCAGTCTATTGTGGAGGGAGGTGGCACGTGCCTCGGAGGGAGGGATGTGCTTTACACTGCTGAGAGCAGTCTATTATGGAGGGAGGTGGCATGTGCCTGGGAGGGAGGTATGTGCTTTAGACTGCTGAGAGCAGTCTATTGTGGAGGGAGGTGGCATGTGCCTGGGAGGGAGGTATGTGCTTTACACTGCTGAGAGCAGTCTATTGTGGCAGGAGGTGGCATGTGCCTGGGGGGAGGGATGTGCTTTAGACTGCTGAGAGCAGTCTATTATGGAGGGAGGTGGCATGTGCCTGGGAGGGAGGTATGTGCTTTAGACTGCTGAGAGCAGTCTATTGTGGAGGGAGGTGGCATGTGCCTGGGAGGGAGGGATGTGCTTTAGACTGCTGAGAGCAGTCTATTGTGGAGGGAGGTGGCATGTGCCTGGGAGGGAGGGAGGTATGTGCTTTAGACTGCTGAGAGCAGTCTATTGTGGAGGGAGGTGGCATGTGCCTGGGAGGGAGGTATGTGCTTTAGACTGCTGAGAGCAGTCTATTGTGGAGGGAGGTGGCATGTGCCTGGGAGGGAGGTATGTGCTTTACACTGCTGAGAGCAGTCTATTGTGGTGGGAGGTGGCATGTGCCTGGGAGGGAGGGATGTGCTTTAGACTGCTGAGAG
>NC_056746.1:328884669-328984669 GCF_019279795.1 Protopterus annectens
ACACTAATTCCTTCATTTCTGTCATATAACACAGCATGGGGACAATATAATATACTTTGTCACAGAGCATTCTGATTATTAACTCTGGCTGAATGCTCTGTTGATTTAGTAGGAAACCTTTATGTGTATTTGTATAACAATGTTGCTACATTGTAGTTGGCGCATATTTTAGTTGCACTTCTGAATCATTTTTGAAAAGCAGTTTCAGTATTTTAAACATATATCTGCCACTTAGACCAGTACAGGCCAGGCTAATTAATAATTTTAAGTGTTAAACAAAAGTAAACTTATATAACAGTTGAGTCTGTGTGCGTTTGTGTAGTGGGATGAAATCAATTAGAAATCAGGACAGTGTTAGCTAGTATAAGGTAGTCAGAGCTAAAACAGCACCAGCAAATGCAAGATATTTCAGCATCTAGCATTCAGCATTCAGCGTAGGTCTGTGTGGCTATTCTAGTTCAGGTCCATAGGAATAGTATATTTTACGTTAATTAAATATAGACTTATTGATATCTTCTTTTTTTAGTTAATCTTAAGTAGATTACTTAAATGTGTGGAAATATGACACCTTTATTGTTAAAATTGAATTTACCTTGCTTCTTTACTGTATTATATACTTTTAGCTGCCACTACATTCTATGTATTTCATTCATTACTATAGAGGGTCCTTGTAGTCAGGCATAGCAGAAAAATGAGTAAATTGCATCTAGAAAAAATATTACATATTCAAACAATGTACAGTTCTCTAATTGTGACATCAGTTGTTAGGTCTGTAGCTGTTGTGATCGCAATATCTCCACTGAGCTTGTATCCCAGGGTTTCTTCAGAACTTTTCTTTCCTGGAAATAAATGTTGTCGTCTTACAATACCTGCATAGCATTTGTAAACGTCTGCATTACAATTCTTTGTCATCATAACATATAGTGAAAAGGCTGTGATTATAAAGAAGTTGAGAATGATAAGGAGCTGTAGTTTGACTATATATATGAAATATTATAACAGAAGGGGTGTATTAGCAGAAACAGCAAGCATTGAAACCAGTATTCTCTAGAAAGCTCATTGTAGTTGTATCTGTTCAAATAGAATAAAACACTTCCAATTATCGTGCAGTCCAAGTCTTTGAACATAGAGCCAGAAGCAGCCAGCACACTAGCCCTGCGTGATGCTCCCCAGTGAATGATCAATGTATGTTCATTTGTAAAGCTCTCACTTGATCATAACTGATTGAGAACACTATAGATTTAACTCTTATCTGTAAAAAAATGAAGAATTTTGTGACAAGGAAAGCCCTTGCAACAAATGCAAATCTTTTTATATATTAACTCCATGGATAAATGACAGTAAGGAAAGGAGAAAATAATGCAGAAGAGCATTGCATTAAAGGAACATAATGTAGTGTTTCTGACAAGTAGCACAACAGGAGATTGCTTGAAGCCATGACTCCTGATGTATCAAATAAGGGAAGGAAGTGAAGGCTTGCAACAAGTCACTAGGCAAGGCAAGCTTTAATTCACAAATTGCACTAGCAATATCAGCTTGGCTGATTTTTTTTAATACTTACCTCAGCATTGCATGTACAAGTGGTATGCATTTACAAAGCATTTACAAGATGAATCCGCCAATGACTGTTGTCCCCTTGGCACCACCCCACACATTGCACTTTTCTACAAAACATGGTGATGATCTTTTTTTCCTACAACCTTTACCTTGTGATTATGTGATTACAGAATGAGCCTTCTTACTGGTCATGGACAGAGATATCTTTGGTATGTATACATGTCATTGTCAAAAAGCGTGATGCCAATGTTTTCCATTTCCATCATCTGCCAGACAGCAGCTTTTGCAGAGGCTGTAGCAGAATACATTTATGTCTTACTGCCATACCCAAACGTGATCCTCCCTGTGGTCTTATAATGACGACACAAAAGGAAAAACACACTCAGAAGATTAAAAACTAATGCTTGGCAACAAGTAACCAAGTCTTAGAACTGAAGAAGGGCTTTCAGTAGTTTAAAGTTCAATAACTGAAAGGATTTGGGTAAAAATCAGCTTTGACATAGACAATTAAATGAGATACTATAGGAAATATTATGGCACAATCCTTGTAGCGCAAATGGCAAATAACAAGCCAAACAAAAGACAAAGGAATAAAAGAGTTGGAAGAGAACTTATCTAGCCTCCCCTCATACAGCTTTCCTTATATGCATTTAACCAGCCTAATGACTTTCTTCTGTTGTAGCTCTAGCACCTTTGTTTCCTCTTCTCTTTGGAGTCTTGATAACTGGTAATAGTAGTCCACCTGAGGGCTCATCAATTATATATTAAGTTGAAGAATTACCTCTATATACCATAAGACATGTTACTTCAAATGTTTTACCTTTAACTTCTAAAAGCAGTGACAGTTTGTTAACTAAATTGTTATGTATGTGTGGATGATGTTGCATTGTCTATGATTTTAGGATAGTGTAATTTCTTTTTCTAGACGATAGCCCAGAAAATGGTGTTAAGAACCTCCCTATTTAACAGAATCATATTCTGTCTTACATAAGTAAACTAGTTGCTAAAATTTGTATCTTTCTAGAAGCCAGTTTAATAGACCCTAAACAGTAGAGATTTAGTCATGTAGTTAGTTTATATACTGAAAGGTAAGTAAAAAAAGAAAAAAAAAATGTCCCTGATGTTCAGAAAGAAATGTTTGGTAGAAATGTTATATTCTACTGCAGTAATGCCGAGGAGACCATGGGGAGTAACAAACCAAAGAGCAGTGCTTCCACAATTTTGTGGTTTGTCACGTGGAAGGAAATGCTACCATGTTCACAGAAATAGATTACGATATCGCTTAAAGATCACATTGTCGACCTAAGCAGGCTCATTTTCCTATGCACGTGAACATGAAGTGGAGACACTATGGTAACCAGCAACCTCTTTTGCTTTTTTAATCACATTACCTGCAAGAATCATCATATATTTTGATCTGAAAGCATTGCTGTAGCTTACAGTACAGCAAGAACATATCACTCTAGACAAAGCTATGTTCTTTACTGGCTCACCTGCAACTATATACTTTCATATATATATGTTCATGTGTGAGCCTGGCTGACATGATGCCTTTGTGCAGAATAAAATGCTGTCATCGTAAAGCTAATTTTTAAATCATGCCTTTCTTGGTGTATGTCTACCTACATCCAGATGTCAAATACAGTAACATAATTTAGTAATGTAAAGAACATACATAAAATAATTTTTGTAAGTAATAGGATTAATAACTATTTCACTGCTGCTTATTAATGTGTGAAATGATTCAGTCGTATATTAACTCCAAGACTGCAGTTTCTTAAATAATCACCTTAAGTGTCAGGAACAGTGATCTCAGCATTAGGATATAGTGTGTGTGTGTGTGTATGTGTGTGTGTGTGTGTGTGTGTGTGTGTGTGTGTGTGTGTGTGTGTGTGTGTGTGTGTGTGTGTGTAGATGAATATATATATATATATATATATATAGATATATATATATATATATATATATACATTATATATATATACATATATATATATATATATATATATATATATATATATATGTATATATATATATATATATATATATATATATATATATATATACATATATATACATATATATATATATATATATATATATATATATATATATATATATATTAGTAGGAGTGCAGGGGGAAACACCTTCTCATATCAAGCTGAGTGTGGACAAAAACACAAAGGTTTTTTTTTTTGTTTTTTTTACAATGACTGATTTTACCTATTTTACTATTAGCTTTCATACTTTCTAGTGTTGACTGCTTGTGTGACATTTCTGTCATTCAACTAGTTTAATTATTTTATTACATGTAGCTTTCTCTTAGAAAGTGAAAGATGCATCTTTTTTCTAAAGCTAAATCTGCAAATCAAGCCAGCTTGACAAACACTTGGAATAATCAAAAATGTTATTGACAAGTTTGAAGGTTCTGAAGTGCCAGAGTGCATTGTCTGTGGTAGGGGCCCAAACAGAGAGGTACTTAATCAGCTATGTTCATCTTGTGCCAGTTTAACTGGCACCAACTAATGCATTAAAAAAAACAATAGCAAAAGGGGCACCAAAATTATCAAGTCTCTGTCCTGGTGCATTGCATTGCAAATTGGCAAGGTTTAAAAATGCAAAAAATAATCTAATTTAGTAATGCTAGACATAATGCTCAGCTATGAAATAAATAAAACTAGTCTAGTATGAAAAAGTGTTTAGCTTCTGAATAGTCCTGTAAACATTTAGCCACTGACACAAATGCTTAGGAAAAAGGATTGCTCTCAGCAATGATCCAGGAGTTTTATATTTTTTCCTTTTCTTTTTGATATATAATCCATAATCGAGCTTAAAGTTTAGCAGTAAATCTAGTCCGTTGATTGATGTCAGCATTGTGTACCTCAAGCTATTGATGGGTCATTGTCGAACACATATCTTAGCAACATGTGACAAACAATCAAAATGTAGAACAGCCATTTTTGCACCACATGAGAATTGTGACAGTTTCATAGAAAAGTTTCAATTCTCAGATCTTCCCAAATGTTCATTGTGTACATACACCCTAAATACACACACAAATATATCCCCATCTCTCTCTATCTATTTATATATATATATATATATATATATATATGTGTGTGTGTGTGTGTGTGTGTGTGTGTGTGTGTGTGTGTGTGTGTGTGTGTGTGTGTGTGAGAGAGAGTGTGTGTCTATCTATCTAGCTTTATATAGATATACATATGCTGTGTGTGTGTGTGTGTGTGTGTGTGTGTGTGTGTGTGTGTGTGTGTGTGTGTGTGTGTGTGTGTATGTATAGTGTCACAGCAAATGCATTTATGACCAAATGAGACAGACTCTGGCAAAACTGAGTAATATCACCCACAACCCTTACTTGAAGAAGGCATCATGGTTGTATACAAATTACTTGTTAAGATGTTTAAGCCTTCTGAATGTACAGTTATCCTTAATACAGATAGCAGAGTCTGGCTTTATTGGCCTGAATGTATTCATAAAGACCTATAAAAATAAGAAAAGGGTTACCATGTATTCAAAAGTGCATTTTAAGCAAATCACTGTCTGCTTTCTGCTTTCTTTAAACAACTGTTTTGTTTCTAAAATATTGTGTTTTGGTGCAAAACTGCTATAAGCCCTGCTTATTAAGAGTGAAAGCAAATAGGAGTGTAGAAAACAGACTGAAAACTTGTGGAGCTTTATACAGTATTGGATTTTATCACATGCTGTCTGAGGTAAAGTGTATATAGCACTGAATTTTACTAGTTACTATCTTTGGCAAATTGTATAATTTCATAGAGCGCTGAATCTTGTTAGGTGCTGTCAGTGGTAAAGTACATAACACTGCAAAGCACAGGATTGCATTAAGTGCTGTCTGAACAGTAATGAGAAATATATGGCAAAATATATGAGAAACACCTGAGTAAAAAGCTAATTTTTCTGAGTTGTAAATTGTTTTATTAAATAACTGGCATACCTCCACAACTATTTACTCTGTGTCTAAATGAAGGTATACTGCAACAATAAAAGTAGGCCTTAATGGCAGCTAAAGGTGGCATGGAAAAGATAGGTTCTTGTTGGTGGTATATAAAATGACTTGCAACAAACAAAACTGTGTAATTGCATTGCTTTATCAAATAGTGCTGGTATTTTGTGAAACTAAAATTGATGCAAGGCATTGGTTTTAAGAGTAAAAATACTGGCACAAAAAAGGGTCAATTTTTGTGTAAACAAGAAAAATGGCTTCAGGCTGTTATGCAGAGGCATGTGGCTGTCATTAATTAGTTGCGGACACAGGGAAGTACTCAGCACCACGCCCATGGTTTTAATAACCAAGTGCACCGGAGGAAAATAATGGCCATGACCCCTTAAACACCTAGATACATCAATAAATATGTAGGCATCAGCAGCAGGATGTCCAGTGGGCATGTCAGTGACATTGAAAATGCATTACACTATGCCTTTATTAAAAGTATACACACACACACACACACACACACACACACACACACACACACACACATATATATATATATATATATATATATATATATATATATATATATATGGAACATTGGCTAAAACACATACCGGATTGTAAGCAGAACTACAGCAACATGCAGGATTTCCTTCAGGCTATAGCACACTTGTACATGTTGCAGTTACATAAACATGTACTGTCCACCAAGCACAACACACATTTCTTCCCCTGCTGCCACGCATTTGGTAATTGAAGCTGGGGAAATGGTGCTGAGTGCTCCTCTGTGCCCACATGAATTTGTGAAAGCCATATGTTTTTGTAGCTGAATTTCACTTTAGCTGTATGTACCCAACCAAATATACCAACAGAAATGACCCAGCACCTAACAGTGTGAAACCCTGCAAAAGGGGTAACAGTCCATGAAAAAGATGTTGATTATAAAATGTAAACCCTTTGACAGAATTAAGGGGGTCATTACTCAGTAAAGCAAGAAAACTGTTGTTTTTTCCTAAAAAGTTTAACCTTATGACAGCAAAAAGAAGTTCATTGATGTATGAGACATGGAAGAAGTGTTTATTTTGAAAATAAACTCTCAGAACATGAAATGGGGGTTGCTGTTGTATAGGACAAGAAAGAAAATTGTGAGCAAAGTTAGTAAACTGGTTGTGAGTTTCCTCTGATGAAATGAGATGCAAAAGTAATATGGAAAACAGTGCAAATGCTGCTGTCTTGGAAGTAAAGCAAATACTGCTGAGGTACAGCTCTATGTGCTAACTTAAGAAAGAGACAGCAGTGCTGGCCAACTAGGTCTGTGCAACATAATGGCAGCACTTTGCACCAGACTGTCTCCGGTAGGCTGGATCAGACAAATGGTTTGCAATCCTGTTTTGCAAATATGCAAACTGAAACCATAGTTGGACACACTTATTCTGTCTCTGCTTTTAAAGTGTTCGGTATCTACTAATGCAGAAGTATCTTTTATACTATAATATTTGCCTTTATTTCATATGAATGTAATCTCATTAGCAAATGAATGTGTAAGTATTAATGTTTATTACTTAATGTCTGTTCTTGTACATTACTTTATGCCTGCTTAGAATTGTTACTAATATGTTGGATCTTCATTTCTCAGGCTGAAAAGGAGTTTTTGACTAAACCCAGCTGGGCAAACCGGGTAAACAAACTCAAAGTAAAAAAATTTAAAAAATGGAATAGATAATGCCAAGGGGCAGAACTTGAGAAATGTTAATAAAAATGAGATTGTAGAAAGAGCATTTGAGCTTATTAAACAAAATATAAAAAACTTTTTTGGCTTTTCCCAGTACTCTGGTCCACAAATGATTGGCAGTGGATTTTTATGGTGCCAAGTTGCCAGCCTGATGCCCAACCTTCAAAGAAGGCACACCCATTCATGCACACACCTACCTGCATGTTTTTAAGCATCATTCAACCACAGGGAGGGCATTCAGACTCCACACAGAAGGCGCTCCAGCTGCGAATCAAACTGGAGAACCTCTTGCTGTGAGGCCACAATGCTAACCACTGCACCAACCTGGCCCTCAAAATATAATGGTGCATTAAAGGGTTATCCAAGAACAATAGAAACTAAATCAAATACAAACTGGTATATAACTTTGCAATTTGAAGTTACAGAATTAACTGACAATGCAGAAATGTTAGGGTAGTCAGAGTTTATTGTCTTCAAGCAGAAAGAGCTCATAACTATAGAATAACATATTTATTTATTTATTTATTTAACATTTGTTTACCAGGAAAAGTCCAACTGGGTCAGGAACCATTCTTCAGCAGAGGCCTAGGGAGAAAAGTTCCAAATGATATATGAAAATTAAGACTGTTTACATGAACAAGATAAAAAACAAGTATTAAAGCACACATTAGTAATAACTAAATACTAAATAAGTAGAGGTAGATGCAATAATAAATGCAAAATAAGTACAAAGTGTTAGGTAAAATAATAAAACGTACTAAATTAAAGTGAAGTGGTAGATTGCAAACTTTTTTTTATATATACATCAGGTAGGAGTAAGATAGGGCAGCCGTGGTGGTGCAGCGGTTAGGGTTGCCACCTCACAGCAAGAGGTTCTCCGTTTTGATTCTCAGCTGGGGTGCCTTCTGTGCAGAGTCTGCATGTCCTCCCTGTGGTCACGTGGGTTTCCTCCAGGTGCTCCAGTTTCCTCCCATATCCCAAAGACATGCTGTAGGTAGATTGGACACTCTAAATTGGCCCTAGGTGTGAGTGCATGTTTGTGCCTTCTGTGGAAGGTTGGGCACTGGGCTGGCAACTTGCCACCATAAAACTCCACTGCCAATCATGAGCGGACAGGTGATCCGCTGTGGTGACCCCTAACCAGGAAAAAGCCGAAAGAAGAAGAAGGTAGGAGTAAGATAAAGAATGAGGATCAAACATTAGATGCAAGCAGATGCTTAGAAGGATTGGAAAGTTAAGGGTGTAGAAATAAGGAAAGTCTGTTAGTCCAGTATGCTAGTGGTTATCAGATGAAATTCCTGTTTTAGGGATAGAAAGGAACACCCCTAGAGAGTGAAGGAGTTCACCTGTTAGAGAAAGAGCAGGGTCAGGTCTGATTACTTAGAAAATGTTTTTTTTTAGGTGTGTGTTTGAAATTGTTAAAGCTCTCAATAGTAGTAATATCTGTTGGCAGAGAGTTCCAGAGCTTGGCGGTGGCATGAGAGTATAGGCACTGTCCAGCTCTTTTGTTTGGAATGTAAAGTGTTAGGAGTTGTTTGTTTTCAGAGCAGTGGGCTCTTGTAGGTATGTAGGGTTTTAGGACAGATTTGAGGGCTGGGTTGCTATCAGGTGTATATGTCATTTTATGTGCAGAAGACAGCTGCACTAGGCTTAGGTGTTGTGTGAGTTCAAGCCAATTTGGTTCTTTCAGAGCTAGGCAGTGGTGGAAACGGGGGTACATATTACATTTTCAAACTTTTAAAAGTTCGAACATCATATGGTCGACACCATGTGATCGAACTTTTAAAAGTTCGAACGTTTCAGTGGAGATCTCCATACAGTGTGAAATGGGAAGATTTCCCTTTCATGCACTGTAGTGCAAACTCGGAGTTGGTATATTTAAAGACTGGGGGGTGGGGGTGCAGGGGGTTTTTCCCTGTGCTTTAAGCTGTCAGGTAGGTTTTTTTGTGTTGTTTATTTCTTAGGTTTTCAAATTGTTAAAAGTTCAGTCATATGGCTTCGACCATATTACGTTCAAATTTTTAACAATTCGATAACGTAATATGAACCTGTGGGAACAGTAGGGGAAACTGTGGCGAATTTAACAATTTTATGGTAGCAGGATTGGAGCTTGCTTTTAAAAGAAGATTGTAAATTGGTGTATAAGGAGGCTGCATATAAGAGTGAGGGAAGCAAAAAGGTGTTGGCGAGGGTTTTTCTGGTGGCGCTATCCAAGAACGTTTTTTGTCTGTAGAGTGTTCCTAGTTTGATGTGTGTGTTTTTAATGCCATTGCAGATGTGGTGTTCGAAAGTTAGCTAATCTATGGTTACACCTAGAAGATTAGCTGTGGGAACTGTTTCAATTTCTGTGTTATCCTGTGAGAATATTTTAAAGTTAGATGAGATTAGTTTTGTTGTGGAAAGCAGGAGTTTTGTTTTTTAGGATTTAAAAGTAGCTGAGCTTCTCTCAGTCATGTCTCTATTGACGTGAAGGTGGCTTGGGTGAGTTGCTGGAGTTATTGTATGTTACTGGAGGAGGAAATTATGGTAGTGTCATCTCCATATTGGATAATGGAGCTAAGGCATGTTGAGGTATGAAGGTTGTTGATGCAAACATTGAAGACTAAGGGTCCAACTATGGACCCTTGTGGTACCCCAGTTATGTTGGTTTGATATCGGGATAAATTATTTTGCCATTTAATGCACCGTTGGCAGTTGGATAAGTAGCTTGCAAACCACTGGGGGGAATGGTGGGGTGCAGCCTATAATGGATAGCTGATGAAGAAGTTTGTTATGGGACACTGTGTCGAATGCCTTTTACAGGTCTAGTAGTAAGACAGAAGTGATATTACCAGAGTCAATGGATTTGGACACAGTGTCCATGAAGGAGATTAGAGTAGTGGTGGTGCTGTTTGATGGGTGAAAAGCATGTTGAGTAGGGGTAATTACTTTTTTTTTTGAATGAGGTGATATAACAGTGGCTTATGTATGCATTTTTCCAGGAGTTTGGAAAGAGGAGAGAGGATGGAGATTGGTTGGGAATTGGATAGTTCAATGGAATTGCCCACTTTATGTAAAATGGTGATGACAGACTTTTTCCAGAGGTTGGGGACAATGGACTCTGCTATAGAGTGATTTATAAGGATACTGACAGGATATGCTATGGCTTCTGCAGCAAGTTTTAAGTATTCATGGGGTGGTTGTCAGAGGAGAGGGAGCATGGTTTTATTTTTTTAAGTAGTTTTTGAATGAGAGATGTAGGGACAGGTTTAAGAGAAAAGGGGATAGAAAATGTAGTACTGGTTTTCTGGGAATGTAAAGGGTTTTTTTTGTTTGTGCAGGAGTCTTGAGATAAGGGTAGAGGGGGATCAGAGATGGGGCTTGAGGTAGTTGTGGAGGTGGGATTTGTTAACAGTTTACTGAGGCTGTTTATAAAGTGAGAGTTAAACAGGTTGGCTATCTCTGAGAGGTGTTTGTCAGGGTATGGTTATAGAGTTTGTTTAGAGCCCGGGGTAAGCAGGTTTGAGACTTGTTTCCAAAATTGTTTTGGGTTGTTTTTCTGGTTTGCCATTTGATTGGAGAAGTGTGTTTTTTTATCCAAGTTCACTAGTGTTTTTGCTTTATTTTGTAGCTGTTTATATTTGATTAAGTTGGCATCGGGTTTGTTATTGTGCCATTCATTCCATGCTTTATCTCTGTCTTATACAAGTTGTTTGGTATTTTTTATTAGCCAGGGAACATGGGTAGTTTTTATTCTTTTGGTGCAGAGGGGGGGCTAGGCTGTCGAGGGTGTTTAGAAATATATTGTTGAAGTATTCATGGGCATCTTCCAGTGGCAGTGTTTTAAGTGGCTTCCAGTTAGTGTGTTTTAAGATTTCATTAAACTTTTCCTGGTCAAAGTTTCTAATATGTTTGGTAGTTTTGTAGGCATGGGTTCTTGTAGTTTGTGGTATGGCTCTATATATGAATATGGGTAGGTGGTCACTAAGAGTATTGGGTTGAGTGTGGGGAGTAGAGTATTTGCCTGGATTGGAAATAAGTATCCAGTCAAGAGTTGCACCTAGGGTATTGTGGTTATGCATATGGGTGGCATTAGTAACGTGTTAGGTATAACCATAAAGGTTTATGCTATTAGTAGGGGAGTCATCATCAGATTCCTGCCAATTAATGTTGATCCTCATCATCATCATCAGTCCCCCTTTTTCCCATTTTTTATACATGGGTTCAGGGTATCGTGTTAACTGTTGCCAACTCTCTCGATTCAGTGCCACTCTCCTGCCTTCTTCAACACTCATGTCTGACTGTCGCAGATCTTTCACACAATCCATCCACCTCTTTGCTGGACACCCTCGCTTCCTCTTACCTTCTTCCTGCCTGTCTCAAATCTTCCTTACCAGATTGTCTTCTGCTTTTCTGCACGTGTCCAAACCACTGTAATCTGTTCTCTTTGATATTTTCTGCAATTGAAGCTACTCTGGCTATTGATCTTATGTCCTCATTTCTTTGTCTGTCCCACAGTGTGTATCCTACTGCCCTTATCAGGCACTTCATTTTCATTACCTCTATCTTCTTCAACTGTTCTGCCTTTTCTGCTCAGGTTTCTATACCATACAGTAGTACTGGGTCACACCACTGTCTTGTACACCTTACTTTTCAGCTTCTTTGGCATTCTTCTGTCATAGACTACACCTGACACTCTATGCCATTTGGCTGCAGCCCCTCTGATTCTAGCTTTGGCCTCTTCGTTCAGACTTCCCTTCTCCTCAACCACCACTCCCAGATACTGGAAGCTGTTTACCTGTTCCAACCTTCCCTTCTATCCCTATTCTCAGCTTCTTCTGATTTCCCCAATTTGTTGCCATTACCACCATCTTATCTGTGCTTACTTATATCCCATGTGCCTTGAGTTTTGCGTTCCATTCTCCTATACTTTGTTGAAGTTCTTGCTCAGAGTTTGCCTGTAATGCCACATCATCTGCATACAACAACTTTGTTGATCTGTCCTCTCCAACCTGTGGGCTAATGTAGTTCATCAACAGTATGAACAGCAGTGGACTCAGAGCTGAACCTTGGTGCACCCCCACTCCCACTGGGAACCCCTTTGTGAGGCCAAACACTATTCGTACTTGAGTCACTGGGTCCTTGTACATAGCCTGCACTAATTTTACCAATGTTTCTGTGACTTCAAACCACTAGAGTACTGCCCAGATCAACTTTCTTGGGGCCGTGTCATATGGTTTTTCCAAGTCTAGGAATGCCCAGTTGGACTCTCTCCTCGTCTCTAACTTCTTCTCAAGTACCTGTCTCACTGCAAACATTGGGTCAATTGTACTACATCCTGATCTTAATCCGAACTGCTCATCTCCCATCTTACATTCTACTGCTTTGCATATCTGTTTATCAATCACCCTCTCCAGAACTTTCATGCAATGTGATAGGAGTTTGATGCCTCTGTACTGCCTACAGTTGTGGATGTCCCCTTTGTTCTTGTACACTGGCACAAGTATGCATATTCTCCAGTTATAGGTTCACAGGTTCATACGTTCATACTAGGCTATCTGCCCTGGGGCAATTATAAGCCTAGCCCGATTCTGTATGGCTTACGCCACCCCTTGATTTGAGTATACTGTGCCCTTTTTAAGGTTTAGTTCACTGTGCCTCTGTCTAATAGTGACACGGGAGTAATCCCTGGGACAAACCTACAATCCCCCATCCACTTATCGAGATTCTTCTTGAAGAGATTCAGTGAGGTGCTCTGCCTCACATGAACTGGAATTCTATTCCAGAGCGAAGGGAGCCTCTGGGTTATGAACCTGTCCCTCCAGCAAGTTCTATTTATTTCTGTGCTGAGGTTCAAGTCCCTCGAGCATGTGGCTCTAAGGGATTTAGATTTACTGAGGTGGAGCATGTCCATTAATTCTGGATTTGACATAGCTTTGTATGTCAGGCATAGATCGCCTCAAGTAGGCGGTATGCAACTGAGTAGAGCTGGAGTTTTTAACCGAGCAGTATATGGCATCTGTTTGAGACCCTTGATCCTCTTGGTGAGATACTTTTGGGGTCTTTCTAATTGCTGCAGGTGTCGGGTAAGGTACATCCCAAAAGGGGCATTGTATTCTATGATGGGCCTGATGAGGGATGAATAAAGGCACGATTACCTCTCTTGATCTAGATGTGAAACCCTTCGTGATGAGGTGGGCTATGTAGAAGGTCTTTCTAACCACTTTGGCAATGTGGTTTCAAAGGAGAGATTGCTATCAACTTGGGTCCCCAGGTCCCTAATAACTTTCTCTGTACTTAATGGGTTTCCGCCTATGTGGTAATTTGTGGGCACATTGTTTTGCCAAAGGGTATGACTATACATTTTTGGCATTTAGCTTTAAACCATGGCGCTGGCACCAGTTATCTGTCTCTGTGAGACCTTTTCGAAGGATGTTTGTGTCAGCTGGAGAGTTGATTATGGCACCCAGTTTGCAGTCATCTGCGAACTTGGTGAGCCATAGTCCTCCCACGTTTGCCTGTACCTCGGAAAAGTATATACCAAACAAGAGTGGTCCCAGGACAGAACCCTGTGGGATGCCACTTGTGACCGGTTTCGAGTCTGACATGGCTCCAGCAACTCTCACTCTGTGGGTTCTGTCTTTGAGCCAGTTTGCAACCCATCTTGTGACATAGGGGTTTATATTTAAGCTGGATAGCTTATCTATGATGCCCGAGTGGGGTATTGTGTCAAATGCCTTTGCAAGGTCCAGATAGGCTGTGTGGACTGCCTTCCCTTCATCTATGGTTTTGGTGACTGTTTCAAAGAAGTCAACCAGGTTCAAAAGGCAGGATCTGCCCTTGACAAAGCCGAACTGGGTAGGATCTAGTGTCTGTAGGTCCCCAATGTCTTTGTTTATGAGCTCCATGATGATCCTCTCCATAGCCTTGCAGACTAAGCTAGTCAGGCTTATGGGGCGATAGTTTCCAGGGTCCGTAGAGGCTCCACCTTTGTGGAGTGGGACCACTGTTGCTGTACGCCATTCTGTGGGCACATATCCTGTAGTGAGGCTGAGATTGTATAGCTGTTTTATTTGAGGGATTAGTTCCTCTTGTAGTTCATGTAGGACGCAACCTGGGACGCCATCTGGTCCCATGGAAGCAGTGTTTTTGCTTTGGAGAGGGCAGCCTTCACCTGAGCATCTGAGATGTTTGGGAGGCAGCCTTCTGCTGGCATAGATACTTGCTCTTTTGGGGGAGGGTTTGCACTGAACCTGTCTGCCAGGATATTGGTGATGTCTGTGGGTTCAGTGTATTTTTTATCGTTTAGAATCAACTCAGAACAAGTCTGGGAGTTGCATCCCAGGTTTCTAACATAACTGAAAAAAGCCTTATGATTGTCTTTGGTGTACTGTGCAATTTTTCTCTCGAAGCTGGCCTTGGAGGATTTTATGAGGGATCGTAATTTTTTGCTAGTACTGATCAGAGATGCCTTCCCTACTAGGGATTTTGCTCTATCATGTAGTAACTTCCTCCTTCTGTTGTACAGTTTATTTATGGCAGGGGTCCACCAGACTGGACACCTGCCTTTGGATGATTGGGTCTTGGTTTTGTTTGGGATAGCATGATCCATGCATTCCTGGAGATGTCCGTAGAATGCATTTATATAGGATTCTGCAGTTTGGGCTGTAGTTTCCACTGGCCCTGGGGCCTTGAAGGATTCCACTTCGGTTTTGAGAAGTGAGAAGTTCACTTTTGAGAAGTTTTTCACCGTGGTTTTCTGGGCTGGGGGTGGGGTCTGGATGTGGACATCCAGTTAAATTAATTTATGGTCTGATCTTACCAATGAGGGATATACTTCTGGTGTGGAGCATAGAGTCCCCATGTTGGTAATGATCAGGTCTAGTATGTTGTCCCCTCTTTTGGGAGTGGTGACTAGTTGTTCCATAGCATTTGAGTTTATAATTTCCAGGAATCTTTGGGCTAAGGTGCTGGGGCTTGAGTAGTGCTTCCAGTCAATGTTTGGGTAGTTGAAGTCACCCAATATAATGGTGTTCGGAGAGATCTTCATGTTCTCCAATGTTTTCAGGAAAGCCGAATGGGATTCCTGACTTTGAGAGGGTGGTCTGTAGGATGCTATAAACTGAAAAGCAGTCTTGCCCACTGTTAGTTGCACATTGATGGTCTCCGATACTTCATGCAATGCCACTAACCTGGAGGTGTGGATATCCTTGATAAATATGAAAACTCCCCCTCCTTTTGTGGTTCGGTCCGAGTTTTGGGGCCGAAAAGCATGATATGAGGTATAGCCTGGTAGTGCTGGGGTGCTCTCTGGAGCCTTGAACTAGGTTTCTGTCACTGCACAGATATCGATGTTCTCCATACTGAGGAGAGCTTTGAGTGTATGCATCTTGAGGTTAAGACTTCTGGCGTTTAGCAGCATTACCCTTAGTTTCTTGTTCCTTGTGCTGTCTATGGGGGTGGGTTTGACTTTTGAGCCTTGCCTAAAAAAGGCACTATGGGGGTGGCAAGAGCCTTTGCCAATATCCGAAAGCCCAGTGGTGACAGGTGTAAGCCGTCCCAAGCGAAGCAACGTGGCTTGTTGAGCATGTCATCCCTGGCTGACAGACACTGGATCCCCTTTGAATCACACCAAAATTTTAGCCAATTGTTAAAATCGATCATTTTGTCTTTGTACTGTGGCATCATTCTAGATGAGGGTAAGATGCTGCTCAAGGTCAGGGTCATACCAGCCTGGGCTACATGATAAGAGAGCTCCTCTATGTCTCTTTTCATGTAGTCCAGGGAGGTACGTCTCAGGTCATTCACACCAGCATGTACAATGACTGAGTCATATTTGTATTTGCTTTGGAGTGACCTGAGTGCTTGCGTTATGTGTCGGATCCTAGCACCCGACAGGCAGCTCACTGTGACCTTCTCTTTATTCAGCCTGGTGAGCGGGATGTCAGTGTGTCTGACAATAGAGTCACCTATAACAAGAGTATCAGGTGTGTTATTCAGCCTTAAGGGCTGTGGCTGCTTGGCACACTGACTTTGTGGGTTATGTGTTGTGTGTGTTTTGTTTTGAGGTAATGTTTGCTTGGATGTCTGCTTTGGAGGTCTCTGTTGCTTAGGTAGATTTTTATTTAGAGCCTCCGAGTATGTTTTTGTGTATTTATGTGTTTGGTTCGCTGATGTGGTGGAACTATGTGATACTGGAATTGGTTTGTGTGAGGTTACCTTCTCCTCCTGACTGGTATATGCCTTTCTCTTCACACTGCTATGAGTACCCTCAGGAGCCATTTCTCCCCAATCTCATCCTGCATCTTTATCATATCTGCTGTAACCTCATCTGAGCCTGCTGCTTTCCCTGACTTCATTTTCCTTAGTGCTGTTCTTACTTCTTGGGTGGACTCTTCTTCTTCTCTCATTGTAGGCTGTTTCTGGGGCAGTACAGCTTCTGTGGGGGTTTCTTCATTCAGATGCTGCTGGAAATACTCCTTCCATCTGACTTTGATGTCCTGTGGACTAGTAAGCAGGTTGTTGCTGGCATCCTTTATGAAGGGTGTCCAACTATCTTCTTTACTTTCTGTCTTTGCCTTGCAACCTGATATAATTTCTTTGTGCCACTTACTTTCCAGAAGTTGGTAGAGTGCCTCCCATGCCCTATTCTTTGTTATTGCAACTTTTTTCTTAGCTTCTTTATTAGCCAGCCAGTAGTCCTTCCTAGCCTGGTCAGTCTTTTCTGTCTCCCACTTCTTCCTGCACTCCTCCTTTCTTTTGATGACGTCCTGGACTTCTTTATTCCACCACCAGCTTTCCTTATGTACTTTATTTCCATACCTGACTTGACCACATATCTTTTCTGTAGTCCTAACACATGCTGTTTTTAGGTCCTGCCATTCTTGCTCATCTCCACCTCTTTTCTCCTCTTCTTGGGGTGATAGAGCCCTGAGTGATTCCTTGAACTGCTGTACATTCTTTCCACTCAACCTCCAGGTCTTCAGCCTGGTCTCTGTTGACCATAGACCCTTCTCTGATCATTGCTTGCAGCTGATTGTGGCAACTAGTGGTTTATGCTGTGGGCCAACTGTTTCACTGGGATGACTTTGCAATCATGGGTTCTATCCCAGTGCCTTTTCCTTCCTAGGAGGAAGTCTACCTGAGTTGCATGTTGGCTACTCTTATATGTGATCTTGTGACTGTCTCGCTTTCTGAACTATATATTGGCATATCTAGAATGGCTTCTTCTTCTTTATTCCTATTGCCCGTGGACCAAGGCAGTCCTCATATCCTGTTCTGTCTGTCCAGATGATAATTGCATTTAAGTCACCCATTATCAACACCAGTTCATGTTGTCCTGCTTTATCTAGTAGGTCCTGCAACTGCTGTCTGAATGCAGTCTTTTCCTCACTATCACAACCCTTCTGTGGGGCATAGGCTGAGATTATGAGTACTGCCCTATCATTACACTGGAGTCTGATTGCCATGAGTCTGTCATTAATTCTGATGATATCCCTCACTGCCTTCTTTTTTTTTTTTTTTTTTTTTTTAATATTTTTATTCATTTCCAAAAACAAGAAAACATGAATGCAGGTTATTTATGACAATGAAGTATTTACAAATTATTTAAAAAGGTAGGTTAAAACCTCTAAACAGATATCAAACATTAAAACCAAAATAAAGTATTTACAAGGGTGTCTACTGTTGACATATAATTGACTTTCTATACAACTGTTTCCAGATTATAATCTGCTGCAGTCATTATTCTCCAGTATGTCAGTTACTTTTTGCCATGCTACCTATAATGATGTAGTTCTTTCAGTTCTTCCTTTAATAGTGTTCATTTCCAATTGTGATACTGCTGACACCATATTCATGAATTGCTTAAAAGTTGGAGAAGCTTTGGATTTCCAGTTTGATGTAATGTTCTTCCTTGCAATAGCTAGGAGAGTCCATAAGATTACATATTTTGTTCTTGGCACACAGTCGGGTACAGGTACATTAAACAAAATAATAGATTTGGAAATCTGAAATTTATCATTGAATACCATTTTCAGAAAATAATTTATTTTATCCCAATATGGTTTAATCAAATGGCATTCGTAGAACATATGTTGCCAGTCTGCTTTTATTGATAAATCATATCTCCAGCAGCCAATATTTTCTTAAACATAAGTTCCATTTTATGAGGGGTTACATAAGATCTGTGTATGAATTGCCCTATAAAAAGTCTCCAATGTAATGAAAGTGATGTCTGCTTTGGAGAGAGAAGAATTAGTTTTTTATCTCTGCCATTTGGCACATGTCCATTAACTGATCTATAATAATTCCATATTTTGAAGCCTCTCCGTCACCATGATTCCTACACCATTTCTAGCCTGTCCGCCTCCTGAGTAATAGAGTCTGGATCCCAAACCAAGTGGCTATGCTGCACTGCTCCTTCCATCTTGTCTCTTGGATGCATAGGATGTCTAGCCTCCTCTGTATCATCATGTCATCCACTTCCAAGCTGCATCCTGCCAGTGAATCTACATTAACCGTAGCAATTCTCAGTTCATGTTTGGCAGTTTGGTTGGTTTTACATCCAGTTTTCACTCAACAGAGCTGTCCCAGGTAACTCAAGCTGGGCAACTAGACACTGGTAGACCCAGGGCTGCTGGGCTTTATGGTGGGCACACACTGGCCAATATGGACACATATGCCCCTCCCACCATTAGCATGTGTCCCTGGCATAGGTCAGAGTAGACCGGGTCCTCAACCCACTTATCACCAGTAACTACCCATGCTCAATTTGTGACATTAGTCAAATTAGTCAACATGACCAAATCATCTAGAGACATATTTTAAACCATCGAGTGTCTAGCCATGCCACTGCTCACAGTCTGTGATCCATGTTCTCCTATTTTGAGGATACTGTGCACCACAGTAGATGCCCAAAGTGGTTGGTCTTACAACTCTTCCACCTATAGGGCACCATGTAGAGTCAGTCCTGCTGCCCACAACTCCATTCATTGGTGAGTTTGAGATGGAAACACTCAGCATGTTTTTTGGACATGGGAGGAACCCCATGGAGACACAGGGAGAACATGCAAACTCCAAACAGGCATTAAAAACAAAAAAACAAAGAAACACACCAAGCCAGCAGAAATTATGGTTAGTGCTTTCGTTTACTTCATAAGCAAACTTCATCAGACAACAGTTAAAAACCACAAATCATTTAAATTTCCCTCCAAACCGACCAATTGAACAATCAATTCCATACTCAAATTGTCCTTAAAGGAACATACACACAAAATTGCTCATGCTACATAAAAACCAGTACATAAATATCAAAGTGTACACAGCAAGTTAAAATACATCCATAAATTGAATTAATAATCATCTAAAATGGGATTTCAATTTTAACATACATTTTTACATTTGAATTTAATGCAGCGGACCTCCGATCATGAAGGACTGTAAGTAGAGGGAAACACTTCCATACTGCTGTTTATTAGGGCTTGATGTGTTTCTATGTTTTTTATCAGTTTGTGTTCCAAACAGGCATTGGTCTAGATTGAACCTTGTACCTTGTGCATGGGAGGCGAAGACCTTAACCATTATGCCAACTGGTCTCCAGCCAGTTAATGTTGATATCTCCCATAATTATAGTCTCATTACTGATGTTTTCAGATATCCAAGAGAGGTTATCTTCCATAGTTTGGTTGTTTTGCCCAAGGGGTATATATAGACCAACAATGCATAGTTGTTTTTTTTTGTTAATTTGTAGGGTTCCACTTAGAATTTCAGCATTGTTAAAAGTTGGTATTTCTTTAGAGAAAGGTGAGATTGTGATGGAGATGGGCTAGATTGAGGCTACTCCACCACCTTTTCTGTTGGTTCGGTTTTCTTTTTGACTATATTACAGCCTTGAAGTGTTATTTCAGTCTCATGGATATGGGGTTTTAGCCAAGTTTCTGTAATTACTAGGATATCTGGGGTGTATTGACTTAACCAAGCATGAAATTTTGTGGTAATATCAATGGCTTAAATGCATAATTAGCAAGACCCAGCACTGAAAAAATACAGAAAGAATAAAATCTTTGTAAATGTGCTACAGAATGAAAAGAAAATGTTAAGTGGCAAAACGGATTTGTAATATGTTGTTAAGCTGATATAAGGAAGGAACGTTCCTCTTTGGATGAAAGCTTAGTAGATGGACCAGTGATGAAGAGAAAGCTCACTAAGCGAGAAGACAAAGTCAAACATATGATCACTAAGTGGAAACATCTGGAAAATGGAATGATAGTCCTTAAAACCAATTTAGCAAAATGGAAAAGGCAGACTGATGTGATTAATCAGTAAATGCAATGAACGAAAGTCACGAAAATCCAAACTGATATCAGAACTCAGGACTTTAAATAAAAATATGGATGATAACTGTGTGTCTCTGTCCACGTATAATATTATGTGAGATCAAGGCTACTCTGATTAAGACTCATAGAAATTCAAAATTATCATGCATATTTTGATTTAGAGTTGTGAATTCCAATAGCAATTTTCATTTTCCTGTCTGTCTTTTCTATTCTGCTATATTGGTGTTAAGGACTATTATTTAATTTTCCATATTTTCCAACTTAGTGGCTGTATGTTTGGTCATGTCTTCCAGTAAGCCATAGAACCACTAAATATCTATCTTGAACATCAAATTAAGGAACTGGCTAGTACTGCTCCTTCCTGCATCCTATATTATCTGGACTGCTTAAAGAAAATTAAGACTATTAAAATCAATATGGACACCATATTGACTACTATTGATATTGAAGGGAAAAACGATCAACAACTCCCCTTCTACATGAAGATGACTTACCACCTATACTTTTACAATGACATCTTCCACACAAGCAAAGATTCATTTTACAGTCTCAAAGACTTCTTCAGATGCATTGAAGAACACAATTCATTCTTTCAATTCACCACTCACAGCAATCTGGACAAAGAATCTGTGGACCTCAAAATCTTTAAAACACCTATCTGCTGTGAAGTCTCTAATGACCTATACAAAAAACAACTCCTGTAAGCCTCCTACTCCATGCGACTAGTATACCCTCCCATAGAACTGAGCAAAAGATCATAAAATCACATGGGATGTGAATAGATCAAGGCTCAGCTGAAATGGAATTTTGTCTCAAGGACATGGAGACCTACAAATAGATGTTATTGAGTGTGGTTACCAAAAATACTTGTTCAAAACATTTTCCAACTCATCATACTACTGAAAAAGAGAAACAACAGCACTGTTCTCTCAGCATCCAGAGACTACTGCAAGGCCAACACCCAGAACAAATTGAGAAGCAAACAGAGCATGACGCTAACATACTTAAGGGTCAATAGTTAACTAAAATATATCATTAAAAGAAACCAGAGCATTCTGAAATGTAATCATTTATTTATAAAGTCCTGTACTCAGAAACTATATTCACATACAGGTGAGACAGGAATATGAAGGACCAGCTAGAAGCACCTTCATAGGCAATATACACTGTAATGGCAGGCACAATTCCACGTGATCCAATTCCATGCAAGTTTTGCTGTTTCATGAGTCAGAAGAGCTGCTTTTGTTGCCTGATAACAAAAGAAAATATTGCAATAAAAAACAAAATGACTGTTTGCCAAATGCAATGTCTGTTAAGCATTCTATGTAGGGAAAACCATCAATGCCTTTATGCATGCATTGCAAGACCCAGTTCCAACATCAAAATTAGGGACAAGCCAAAACCTATCCAATTATCTAGGTTCATGTTGAAGGTGGCAAGGGAGTTAATATGCTTGACATGCAGTGGAACTTTATTTCAGAGGTGAGGGATACGTTGGGATATGATTCTGTCACACCAATATGTGTTATTTATCTGCTGATGAAGGTTTAGTTCCTTCAAACGGGTATTTGAGTTGCCAATTGTTCTGTGATGGAATAGGAGGTCAAAGAGGGCTGGACCTTTCATGACTCAAAAGGCTAGACAGAGATTCCCATGGAGGAAGAGCATATAAGAGATAGAGTACAAGGAGAGGGCAGAAAGTCTGTCCTGATAACGAACATTATTGAGGCTACTGCTGTTTTTTGTTATGAATCTTTGAGGTCTCTGAAGCTGAGTGACACGTTTAAATAAATGCATGCCAAAAGGTATGTTATATTCAATAATGGGTCTGATGAGATATGAGTAAAGTGGATCTGATGAGGATGCCTTTGGAAATCAGGTGACTCAGATAGAAGACTTTCCAAACTACTGTGGAAATATGATGGTCAAAATAAGGCATTATCAACAAGAGTGCCTAGATACCTTATGACAGATTCTGATTATAATTGTGTGTCACTTACAGGGTATGTGAAAATGCGTTATTTACCAAAATTAACTATGCCATATTTTCCACATTTAATTTGAAACCATTATCCCTGCACCAATTGTTAACATGGTCTAACCCATGTTGGAGCAGTTGTGAGACAGTGGAAGATTGAATAACAACACCCAGTTTACAGTCATCTGAAAACTTAGTTAACCATATGCCAGGAGTGCTGGCCTGAATGTCTGGGAAATAGATGCCAAATTGAAGAAGGCCCTACACTGAGCCCTATGGTACACTACTGGAAATTATTTTACTTTCAGATGTGGCACCTGTGACTCTAACAACATGCATTTGATCAACTAATCAGTTAACTATCCACCTCCCAAGTTGAGGATTTATATTTGGATTTACAAGTCTGTCAATAATGCCTTCATAGGAAATAGCATCAAATGCCTTGGCCAGGTTCAGATATGGTGAAGGAATGCCTAACCAGTATCCACTGCTTTGATTGCTTTTATAAAGAAATTTATGAGGATAGAGAAGCATGGCCGTCCTATGACAAAGCTAAATTGGTGAGGGTCCAGGCCTAAGAGGTTTTCAATGTCCAGATTAATGAAGTATGAAATAATATATACCATAGCTTTACATATGCGGCTAGTGAGACTAATAGGTCTATAGTTGCCAAGATCTTTGGTTGAGGCACCTTTGTGTAATGGCGTTACAATGACTCTTTTCAGGACTGTAACTAATGAAGAGGTGTAAGTAAAGCCAGGACAGGATCAAATTAAAGTGATTTAAGTAGGGGTTCCGAAAAGCCATATTTGACAAAGATAATCAATCAACTCAGTGTCTTATCAGGATCCATGGATGAAGTGTTCTTAACTTTGGAGATAGATGAGAGAACTTGTTTCTTACCAATTAAAGGGGTGGCTGGGATTGTGGAATCTGCGGAAAAGCTATAACTGGGAGGTGGAATAAAATTTAGACTAAATTTGTCAGCTTGGGTATTAACTATTTCCTTTGAGTCAGAGTGTGCAGTATTATTATGGACTACTTTCTAACATTGTTGAGTGATAGTTTTTAACTTCCTGACATAGTTAAAGAAATATTCATAGTTATTTTTGTTTTTAGTGGTTATATTAAGTTCATACTCTTCTCTGAGCATTGTAATGGCTATCTTAAGCTCTTTGCCAGTTTATTTAATTGTGCTCTTATGACAGGTAGAATGAGACTTCTTATAAGCAATAAGTAATTTATTTCTCTTGTTGTATAATTTATTTATAGTGCTATTCTACCATGGGGGTGTTGCTGTTAAATGTTTCATTATATTTGATGTGGATGGGGACTTCCCTAACAACACAAATATTTAAGTGGGAGTAAAGTCAGAGGCAAAGGCAGCAGATTTAGAAATGGAGCCAGTGGAGGAAGGTTATAGTGGAATTTATTTAGGTCATCAAGTAAGTGAAGAAGTTTTGCTTTTGAGAAGTCCTTAAACACGTTGGTATTTACAGGGATAGTAGCACCACTTTTAAAGGAAAAAGGACTGATGGTATGATTTTACAAAGCAGGATAATTCATATGGAGCTGTGCAATAAGTGGTTGTATTTATGAGTACTAGATCAAGGATGTTGGGGCCCATAGTAGGATGGCCTAACTATTTGTAAAGGAGAGATAGTATTTCTAATGCCAAGTAAACATTGGGCATGCTGACCATCATCAGTGTAGATAATCCAGTTTATCGATAGATAGTTGAAATCCCTCAGTATAAAAGTATTGGGATTAATAGAAATTTCAGCTAATGTGCTAAGACAGCTATCATGCTCAGACAGGGACATAAAGGGTGTTCTATAGCTAGCTATGAAGTGGTCATTAGTCTTGTTTATGGTGATTTGTAAGACCATAAGGGGTTCAAATGTGGTATCCTAAGGAATCTGTCATGATGTGATGATAGCCTTGATAAATACATATACTCCCCTGCAATTGCCAGTAGGTCTAAAGATAGGCACTATATGCAGGAGAAAGGGACTAGTTTCATTTTCCAAAACTATGTCTCTGTAACTATACATATATGAATGTGATCTACTTGTAGGTGAGCCTCAAAATACAACCACAGTAGATACATATTAGTTTAGGCCCACCTTGACTTATATGTAATTTTATATAATTCCAGATCAAAAGTATCCCAAATTCAGCAAACTCTGCTGACTCTCTAATCTTCCCCCACTTTATTATACCCCTTTCTGCTAATAGCATTATTAAGGCCAGGAGACTTTTTTCATGTTTAACCACCTGTAACCTACCAGGCCACATTTCATTCATGTACTTTTGCAAATGATTAAGAAACTGAGCAATTGTCTGGCATTCCCAAGATATTGTTTCTGCTATCTTACCTCCAACATTCCCGTGACCTTTTACAGAATATATACTGTAATCTACTTGCTATGTAAAGTAGTTATTCCAACATTTCCAGCCAAAGACATGAAAATGCTGGGGTTTTGTTTCTAGTCAGGTGGCTAACTTTCTTTTAGTACCTGCACTGCCTTCCTTTTTAGAACTGAACTGATTATATAGCCTACTAATCAACATCTTTAATGGACAACTATCTTATCATAGTTCCACTAAGATTGTTACCCAATGAGGACTTTCTGAATTCAAACTCTTGTAGTAAAAATAGTTTCTGTCACCAAGAGGAAACTTATGCTTGAATGGAAGCCACTGGAGCACAACAGTGCCCTCTTCCAGTTTATTCCCAAAATTTGATCTGAGTGTGCATTGTGAACCATCAAGGCAAATTCTCTAGCTATGAATGCCAAACAACTTTTCACATGTCACTGCCTGGGACAGACCCCCACCTCTTACATATCAATAGACCAGTTACCACTTTGACTAGAAAGAAGGTAAAGTCTGGATGTGAGACAGAGGTTCACAGGTTCATAAGTTTGGTGAAGAAGCCAAGGTCTGTTGACCATCTAACAGCCTGATACCACAGATCCCATGGAAAAACTTGTGAATCCCACATACTCATCCATTTCCTCTATTGAAAGTATAAATTGACGGGCTGAGTTTAAATGAAAGGAGAGGGGTTATCCCATACTGTTCCCGAGATCTAAAGTTAACATCACTTTTCATTGTATGGCTGATTTAAATTTTTGTTGTGTGCCCCCCAGTATTCCACTGTTATGAGAAAATGGTTTCAAAAAGGCATGGAACCTTTGATGCTCCACACGTCAGTGCAGGTGATTCTGGGAAGTATATTTGCTGTAGTCATTGACTGTAAGGCAGTCCTTGAAGCCTGTTGATTCTTTTTTGTGAGAAATCATTGCACCTTCCCCATGCATGTGCTATGATGCATGAGTAAGTTATAAGTCAGGGCACACTGTTCTATAATATGTATCTTCTTCCAAAACATCAACCATGATGCTTCTCCGATCAGAAGTCACTTTCACCAGATTTCCTTCCCTTTGGTACCACAAACAAGAGCATACAATAAACAATAAATTCTAAAGTGAGATGCATCCAAGCAAATGTGGAGGTCTAGAATATCAAATAATCAGCCGAACTGTCCTATCCCTAATCACTCTATGTTTTCATTACTTCACATGGAGGTTGATAATGATTCTTACTTTATACTAGGAGAAAGCGGTCAATATAGAAAGGGATGTAAGATGAATGCTAGAATAAGCATCTGCATGGGTAAACTTGTTACTCTAAATCCAAAAGCTGTCTCTTCCTGCCTGTACTATGTCATTATACCTGTCTAAATGGACCTAACAAGATTATAGTTCTCAGCCTACCTGCTCAAGAATCAGGACCTAAGCTAAAAATAATAGAGGACAATTATCCAAAATCAGGGACAGTTTTTAAAAATTACTACAGTTCACTTGAAAATTTCACTAAACAACATGTTATTTATTAACATTAATTTTCTGAACTACTGAAAATATAAAACTGGGATATCTGGCATTATTGATTAGCTGTATTTGTCAGTGGTTTAACATAAAATCAAGGATTTTACAAGAGACAAGGCAAAAATATGTGGCAGTATCAGGGATGTTCTGCAAAATCTGGGATATCTGAGAGTAAGGCTGGAACAATCCATATTCCTAAGTATTAAATTTGTTTGTATTCCCAAAAAATGGAAAATCAACTCTTGAGGTCTGAGAAGGAGGACAGTTCACTCAAATAATGTGAATCTTTATTCTGTCAATCTTGCAACCAGACAATTGACAAAAGACATTCAATGCTTTAAAAAACTTGCAGAGAGCCTCTTTGTAGTTATTGAAGTAAACAAATAAGTAATCAATAACGTGAGAGCTTTACATCCTTCCCTGCCTATCTTATCCCGTTATATTATTTTCACAGGTCTAAAGTGCTAAGTATAATGCAAACAATCCTATCATATACCCTGGTGCAAAAGAAACCTGAAAGAAAGACCAATATTGATATTCACCCTGGCTAATGAGCCATTAGAAATCTTGTAAAGCAAGACATTGAATACTTTTGGGAGGTCAGAGGACCTCGAATCACCTAAGAAAATTCTAGTCAGCTCTACAAAAAGCTTCTTTAATATCCATGCAGACCACTATCGACAGTTTACTTTATGTGTATACTTCTTGATTAAGTAAGAGAGTTTTCATTACTTTAGTGAAGGTTTATCTGGGATTATTAGTGTTAGCAACATACAGGTCCACCTGGGTGCTGGTTTTGCCATAAAAATATTATAATCTTGCTTTAAACCTAAAACTGGTCTGTAGGAAGCCAGTTAAAGATTGCCCTTCCTTTCCTCTGAGATCATGGATTTAACCACATCTGTACTGCAAGGAGGTATATTTGATAATTTAAAAATTTAATTCAAAATGTCCACCAGCCAGGCCATCATTTGGTTTCCTCACCCAACAGATAATACTCAAGGAGAACCACATCAGAGCCTGGGGGATGTTCCTTTTAGTAGCCTACACAAAATATGGTTTAATTCATCCTTAGCTGTGGTAAATTCAGCTTTCCTGAAAAACTCACTGTTGTCTGGCTTTGAGAGGGCTCTTTGATTTCCTTAGCATACAACTGTTAGTAACACTTATGAAAAATGAATAGCAGTTCTAAAGTATATGTGGCTGTTCTCCACCAACTGCCATTTGATGGTGACATAATACCAATGATTTATGAGCTTTTGGAGAATTGTCAAACCTACATAATCACAAGGCTTTACTCTTAAAGTTCAGTGTGTTGTCCAATATGTTTAAAATCTCTGGCTTGCCTATTTTTTGTATCTCTGTTGAAACCTTCCATTCCTTGACCCCATTTTGGGGAAATGCATATCACAAATCCAGTCATGCTATATATTCCACAACCCCTTACATGATTTTAGCAGTCTTTGTGTATTTGGCTATGGACTCCCTCCAGGAGGGGCTGACACAGACAAACAACTGGTGTCAGAGTCATGGACTAAAACTAAATGCCAAGAAATGCATAATAGTATCCTTTGGGAAGTCATCCACCCCTGGTAACTATCATATTGGCAACACACCCCTTAGAGCTGATCTAGTACTCGGGGACTTAGGGATACACATAGATAGTAATCTAGGCTTTGACATTCAAGTGTCTACAGTAGTGAGGAAATCATTCTACGTTGTGCAACTTATAAACAAAAGCATGGCATCTAAGTCCAAGAAAGTCATTGTTCCACTCTATCCGGCATTCATCAGACCTATCATTGAGTACAATGCCCTCTTTGGTATGTACCTAACCAGGCATATCCAGCAATTGGAACATCCACAGAGGTTCCTGACTAAAAGAATAAAGAACATAAGTAAAATGTCCTATGCAAACCACCTCAAGGCCCTATCCCAGTATTCTCCCTCCTACAGGCTTTTGAGAGGAAATCTATGCCTGGTATACAGGGCATTGCCAGATGGATGGACCTCCTACATATCCACAAAACAAACAGCAGCAGAATTACCCTTTCTAAAGACTTAAACCTTGTCTGTGATATAAACAGGACCTGCTGGAGAGACAGGTATGAAACTCAGTGACTACCCCGTCTATAAAAGAGGCTCCCCATCCATTTAAAGCAGAGTTTCTCCCTAACCCAATTCAAATGCAACTTAGACAAATGGATGGGGAACAGGAAATTCACCCCTGGCTTGGCACCTATGTCTCTAATGGACACGGGCAGCCTGTAAATGGTTCACCTCCCAGGCCCCTGCTTGTAAATGTTATATCTCCCAAACCTCTGTTTACACTTATCAAGGGTATTAGAACTTGTCAGAGATTTGGGATGCATGGCTAGGCTTAAAAAGGCCCTTGTGGTTATTAGCCTAGTAAGCACCTATGAACCTATGAACCTGTGAACCCTTAAGGGCCTCACAGCACCAAAGATGTTTCTGAAAATTAACCAGCTTCCTATCCTCTCATTCCTTTAAATGACTTTCATACCATTTATAAAAATACTTAGACTAGCAAAATTAGATGCTAAATCTCCAGTCTTGTAATTGTCAGAAATAATTGTTGGCAAAATTTCCAGTAAAAAAAAAAATCAAGATAACATATATCCTCTCTTGTTTTTACCTTTCTGTCTGCAGTAGAAAAAGATAAATGCTTTGAAGAAAAATAAGTGGGATCAACACCCATCTCAACCTAAAATCAGAGACATTTCTATTAGTTCAGTTATGTGACAATACTGTCAAAGGTATCCAGCTATTCAAGGGGATGTCAGCATCCTCAGGCCTTTCTGCACATCCGCAAGATTTTTATCCAGATTACTGTCCCACTCATATATCTCTCCTAAAACAGCAAAAGATGCAAAATAATCTTTTTTAATTTCTCGTTAAATATTCCTGATAGGCAATAAAAAATAACTGCTAAATATGCAATGTTCATTTAATAGCAACAAATATAGCACTGTCTTTTCATTAGTTACAGATTTGACAGAATTATCCTCCTGAGGTCTGCACTATGTCTGGAACCAAATTTTTTTCTTACAAAATATTCTTGCCAAGAAATGGGATGACATCAGACCCGCCTGTCCTAACAAAACTTCCACAGTAATTTTTGGAATTTGACATTAACTTCACCAAAACTTAGATATACCCAGCTAGATTACAGCACTATGATTGCGCCCATGAGTATGGAATCTCTTAAACCAGAAAAAAAATTACCTCTAGGTAATGACATTTCTCTTGAAATATCTTAAAAATGGGAAACATTACAAGCATCACATATCTTCACCCTCTATACAGCAAGGAAAAAATTGCACACACCACCATAAAACTAAGAAACTTTCATACGATAGAAAGAAAATGCTGTATCAAATACACCCCCACTGTAACTGTTTTACTTATCTTGTGCTTAGTCCCTTCAGCAACCCAGAGCACAACTTCATAAGCAACACAAACAAATAAATTAAAATAAAATTCATGTATTTAAAAAAGCTCCCCCTTTTTGGAGGTCAAGCATCACCAACTAAACTCAATACTGATTATCAGTAAGGACTCCCAACACAATTATGCATACCTCATAAACTAGGTAACACTCCATCATACAGACAGCTGTAAATCTTTTCCAGCATGACTATTGCAGGCCAAAGCAGAAAGAAAGTTGTGTCTACATAGTAAAACAAAGAGGAGGAAGGAGAAGGAAATAAACCTTTACTGTTTCATCAGGAGTGGCAGGATGTACTTCCTCAACAAAAGTGCCCAACTTATGACTCAAGGTATTAATAAATCACTTTAATAAGTCATATTCTTTCACTAAACTCATTCAGCACTGTTGCCATTTCCTCATTAGAGGCCTTTATGTTCTCTCTATTAACTGGTCTAACAAGAAGGTCTTGAAGGAAAATATTAAAATTAGAATATTCATATGATAGTTAATAGCAATAAATACAAAATTAGCAGATATCTAAATCTCTAAATATCATCTTGCTAATAGCTCTGTTAAGTCTAATCATGTATTACTTGTGATTCACAAACTGAGAACTTCGAAAAGATTTATTCATGATTGCTTGTCACCAGTCAGATTTATAGGCTTTCACTATGATCGAATAAAATTCAGTGTGCTGAATACTGGAATCCCTACAATGCATTTAATGCAAAAAACATTTTTTTAATTGTTTTTATGGTGGTGCTGCGGTAGCGTTGTCGCCTCACAGTTAGACATTACCCATTCGATTCTCAGTTAGAGCGTCTTCTGTGTAGCGACATGCGTGAATGGGCGTTGCTTCATTTAAGGTTGTGCATTAGACCCAGCAAGCCAGTACGTAAAAAAATCTACTGCCAATCATTAGCGGACCGGAGTTCCGCTGTGGCGACCCCTAACCGGGAAAAGCCGAAAGACACAAACAAACAGGGGTAAACTGCCCTGAACCCTCAATGTGGAGGCAAGCCCCACACACATTCCCAAACTTATATATATATATATAAACTCCATGGTTGAACTGACTCGAAGAAGGGAGAATTTTCCCCAAATTGAGCATCACTGCTGGCAGATCCCGCAGATAGTGATTTCCTGTCGAGGAGATCTGATTGTCAGTTACTTGAACCTTGAGCATCTGAAGCTCAGGAGTTCAGTCTTCATCCAACCCTGGGTTATCAAGTTTATAGTTCAACACTCTCTTGTGGGATACTGCAGATGGTTTTACTGGCAAGACTGCTTTCTCTCTGTGTTGCATGACTTTGTCAAAACAATGGAACAGATTCCAAATATTTCCTGCCAAATCTTCACCACTGATTGTTTCAGGTGAACCCTCCTGGTTTCATTTGGCTTTAAGTAAAGACAACACAGAGAAATAAAATGTATTAAAGTCATATAGCTGCCAAGTTCCTACCACCTCCATCTGAGAGTTTCAAAGGTAAATGAGCTACATTCTGACAAACATTAAATACACACATCAATTAACTTTCAATTAAGATAAATTGGATCAATTAAAATTCACCAATGAATAAAATAAATAAGTACATTCATCAGTGCTTTCCAATCTGAAACTTAATTATAAAGACAGCTTCTTTATACTGTAGTATTTTTAAGACTTTTACCACCTCTTGTAATTTTCATTACACTATTATAAAATGCATATTTTTTTTAACCAGAGGAATTGAATGACAGTAATTATAATAGTGCAAAGCAACTTGACTACCTTCCGTGTTATTTAAAATATCATGTATATGCTCCTAAATCCTCACTTTAAGTTTTCTTTTAGTCTCACCAATATAGGTAAGACCACATAAACACTTCATAGAATAAATAACAGCTTCAGTCACACAGTAATACATGCTCAAAACATCAACTTGAACATTATTAATGTATGAAAAAGAAGGAAACACATACTGACAGATATCGCACACCCCACAAATAAAAGTCCCACATTTATTAACAGACTTATTTATGCCTGCAGCAGGCCTTGTACATTATCAGCTAATTTTCCACCATGTTGAAAAGCAAGTTGTATATTTTCTGCTGCTGTTATAGTTTCATCTGTTATTAAAATTGTTATTAAAATGTTCTTGTTTGCTGTTGTAGCCCACTCCTCTACTCATGATAGCAACTCTACAGACTCAAGAACAGTTTTTTTTTTTCAAAAAAGAAAAAAAATGCCTTAAAGCAAGCAGTCCAAATTACGTGAACATTTCTGTGTATGCTACTTGTATGCAGTCATGTCCAGAACAAATCTGTTACTGTCTCTTTCTCTCTTTTTTCTTGTCTCCAGGCAGAAGACCTGCTTATAAAGTAAAGGCTTGCCTGGATTCCAAAGAAGGGATAGGATGTTCTCCTTTTGAAAACACATAGTAAATTGAACAATGAATTGCTCTGGTATCTTGACTTTTACAACAGCTGTGGGCCCAGTTGACTAGTAAAAGTTAATCTTGGGTAGCTGATCTTCTTCACCAGAAGGTATTTAGTACATTTTTGTGGTTTGCCTGCTTCTTCCTTTTCAAGTATCTCCACAAGCCAGATATTTTCCATTGATCTCCATCATCATGATTTATTAACTTGCTCAAAAACTATTCTGTCCTGACTTGATAGTCAATACCCTGTGTTTTACGTTTCTTAGACTCCTGCCCAAGAGCAGCTAATATATCTAAATGCTTGGAAGCCAGATTCTTAAATCATCTGGGGTATATTTCTCAAAATGTTGCCTCCAGAATTTAGGGGCAAAGCAAAATAATTATGGAAAATGTATATTAGGGACACTTTTTAAATACATCTACTGATAACATATGACTTCTCAAAAATGTTCAGGGTCATGAAGTATGGAGCAAACTCTTGAGCCAAGATTAGGGACCTCCTTACCAATTGGAGATAGTCAAGAGTTATGTTTTAGAATACTTTTCAGATTTCTTGATGAACTCATGCTTTTTTTTATCTGTCTTGATTAATTTGTTTATAATGAAGGACAATGAAGGGAACTGGTCATCCAAGCCCAATGCAGATCATTCTAAATAGATGCAAGGACCCCCTTAGGTTCAACACACATATTGATCACAGGAAGCCTACCATATGGAAGATCAGTCTCTGCTTTTAACTATTTTTCACCATTTTGTGAAAAAACATTGGCATTCAGAAGCACCACAGTATTAATATTTTAACATCTCTACCACAAAACAAACCCATCTGGTGGAACTCAAGAATCGGTTGTCACAACTTGCTCTCCATTATCAGAAGTCAGTTTGTGGTCAGTTTTGGCATTTTTTTCAGAGTGAAATGATTTGCTGAAAGCTTTATGTGAAGAGAAAATTGCAAATAGCTGGATTTAAGAGTGATGGAACTTGCCAGTGCTCAAGAAGAAAGAAAGGAAATATCATTCCTGCATGCATTTTTACCTTTGAGATATCAACTTAATGAAATGCAGAGCTGTCTGGAGCTGCTGTGGAGCATGTAGTCTAAAAATATATTGTGTTTATATAGTATTGTAGTTGCACTACATTCCCTCGGATTCAGCAAGCAGCCATGCAGGAATAAGTTATTCCTGCATGGCAGGGACCATTCCTGTTCAGCAAGGCAGTGCACCATGCATATGTATGAAGGTGCGCTGCCGTGCTGTAAAATGGACATGGTTCTGTGTACGAGCGCAGGGCGGGTGTCTCTGAGAGCAGAGCTCTCACAATATACACTCCCCCTACACTCCAGAATTGCCTTTCGGCAATTTAAAAACAAGGGAGAACACTCATAACACCCCAGCTTATCAGGATAGCAAATCTGGTCAAAGCCATAAGGGACAATCATCCCTAACAAGATAAAAGTTGTTAGAATAACACATTTAGCATAAGCACATAGCGCACACCTCCCAACCTATCAGAGTAAGGAATGTGGACAAAGTCAAAAGGGACAATCATCCCACAAAGAAGAAAGTTGATAGAATGACAGGTTCAGCATTAGCATGGATATTCTAAAGGGTACAAATAAAAAAATACAGCAAATAATTTTCTTTAAAACATGCAATAAAGTTTAAACATAGCTGAGCGGGTGTGCCCGTTGCTTAGCTATGCTTAGTCCAGCTTAAACAGCACAAGAAGTTAAATAGCAAGAGACATCCAGTATATGTAGTGCTGCAATAGTGTAGTAGTTAGCGCGTACACTTTGCAAGCAGTCATTCCCGGTTCAATCCCCACTGTAACCAATTTGCATTTTACATGTGAAACCAGTACATAAACATTTTTTTTTATAATTAGCTACTAAATAACATATACTTGTTAACCAGAGTACTGTAGTAGGTCCAGATGTGAGGTGTCAGTTTAATAAAGATGTGAAACCCTCATATAAACACAAGTGTCCTTACAGTATAGTCACACATGAATAAATGTAATGAAAGCACATTGGGGGTGTTAGGGACAGTAAACAAATTTATAATATGTAATGAATGATGAATCAATCCCATACAGCAGATAGTTTATAAAATAAAAAATAAGCAATGCTAAGCATTGTACAGCTTTGCTGACTGGGTGTAAGCATTGTGTACATATGAATACTAAGCAATGAATAGCCCAGCTAAGTGGACTTGCCCATTGGTAAGCAATGCTGAACCTACCCCCTTTAAGCACTGCCAACCTTAGCTAAGCAGGTTTGCCCGTAGCTTAGCTTAGATCAACATATTCAAAACCATCCAATCATGGCAAAGCATGGGAAATCAGCCATATTTAAACCCCACAGGTGGGAATACACCTCATAACTGGTTGCAGCTTCCCACTGTAGGCAGTATGGCAGGAGTTGGTGAGGGCATGCACTTCTGGGTGCAGCGCTAGGACATACAGGAGTCCAAGGTCATGGTAGGACTCCTGGTACAAAACCATGATGAGAGACTGCTACAGGGCCAATACTAGGGCTCCCAATATAAAGTGTAAGCCTAAGACCGTCTCAACCGTGATCTCACCAGTGCCACTGGTATCCCTCAGACTGGTGAGCAGGTTTGGTGCCACTATGCCGACTTGAAGCGGGGGAAGAGGGAGTACTTGGACGAGTGGGTCCAAGAAGCAAGGCAGAGGGGTGATGTCCCAGCAGTGTGTAAGTAGTCATACCAATGACGGTTTACTAATGTCCAGCCTGTGTATGTGATGGATAGGTATGCCTAAATATTTCTCTATTCCCTTTATAGCTGCAGCTGAGTGGGCTGTGAATCAGGAAGCCCATGCCAGTAGGTTGCAAAGGCTGCTTCACGAGGCTGGTGAGTAACAATCCTGCTTGTAGTTATCATACCAAATAAATATAAATAGTAGAAAGTCACCTGGCAGTATGGGTTGTACTGAATAAACCAGACAATATGACAGTAATAGTCCCATATAGATCATATTTAAATAAAATTGTAACTGCCTGGCAATAAAGTTCTAAATCCTGGACTGGTTGTATTTACTCTGGTATTGTATGGCATTTAGTGTTGCATTCTCTGAATAGTAATGTTGTGTTATCCACTATCACCCACACTGTGCTACATAAAAACATGTCTAGTAATGTCTGTATAAGACTGTTGTAAGTACAAGGTCAGATTGTACAACCAAGAGACACTTAGACAGAAAACACTGAAGAAATAGACAGCAATATCCAAATAGCACACTCTGATGAAAGTTACATTGTTGTATTTTTAGCAGACACAGCCATGGTTCGAATCCTGGGAGTGGTAGTAAGCTGTATGCATAATCATACCTCTCAACTGTACAGATTTTTGCAGAATGTCCAGATAATTGGCTCATATTTTGGCTCCTCTGCCCCCCCTGGCAAATCAGTGGGATGATCGCAGAATTGTAGTCACTAAATAATGACATATATTTGATTTTCAGACCTCAAAACCTTCAGAAAATGTATATTAAAACAAATCCTGTTATTCTAGAAACTCTCCAAGTTTATGAGAGCAATATTCAAAATATGTCCCTATTTGTACCCCCATTTTATCAAGCTTTGTCCAGAGTGTGTGCATTAAGAGATTGAGAGGTATGTGCCAAACATTCCCCCCATAGGTCTGTCAGATAAGAAAACTGTAACTACCTGGTAATAAAGATTTAAATGCTGGACTAGTCGTGTTTACTCTGGTATTGTATGGTCTGACATGTAGCATTCACCAACATCTGATATCAGAATAGTACTGTTGTGTCAATAACTGTTTCTCACACTGTGCTACATAAAAATATGTCTAGGAATGTCTGTATAAGACTGTTGTAATTACAAGGTGAGATTGTACAACCAAGAGAGAATTAGACAGAAAACACCAAAGGAATAGACAGCGATATCCAAACAGCACACTCTGATGAAACTTAAATTGTATTTTTAGCAGACATAGCCATGGTTCGAATCCTGGGAGTGGAAGTAAGCTGTATCATACCTCTCAACTGTACAGATTTTTTCAGAATGTCCAGATAATTGGCTCATGTTTTTTGCCTGTTCCTCTGTCCCCCTGGCAAATCAGTGGGATGAAATCAGAATTGTAGTCACTAAATAATGACATACATTTGATTTTCAGACCTCAATACCTTGATCTGATCCGCCATGCCCATCAGCGTGCTGCTGCAGTTAAGATGGACCAGCTAGCCACAGGTGGGTGTCATGCCATCCAGCCCGCACTGACACATGCTGAGGAGCTCCTCGCCAGCCTTGGGGCACCCGCCCACCAGCCAAGCCAGCAAGCTGAAGACAGCATTGTGGGGGTGGGTGCCACCCACACAATGGACAAGGAGCATGCAGGTAAAGCCCCAAGGCACATTAGTAGACCACTGTTTGCTTATCCATTTTCATCTGTAAAGTATCAACATGCATATGTCAAATAACATAGTCTGCTGCTGCAGTGTAGTAATGAACAGATGTGCATAATCTCTAGTATTGTGGGTTTGTACTGTTGATGTGCTGAAATGCTGCTCCCACCCTGTACCAATGCCACAGGTGTGGGTACTGACATTACGTCTCTCATACAACTATTTAGGTCCCTCTGGTAAACAACTGGGGCAGCAGCCTGTAGCTGATGAGTATGGAGTTGTTTTGTTCAGGTTTGCCAATACACAAGCCATGTTATGGCCATGCTATTTGCCATGCACACCTGTAACACACCTACTCATAATGCACGCTGTACATGTTCACTTATTGTTGCTGTTAACTGCACTGCATCACAGTGGTCATCATGGCTGGCATATCTGAAGGGTGTGTAAGAGTTCTGCATTATACCTAACAACCTGTCACTGCAATATGTGTGGACAGAGATGAATAATGGTGGGACAAATGGCCTACTGTAGAGACATGTCTGAAACATTACCCTTATACAGTGGCTACAACAGTGTATACACCACTATTACAATGGCAACTGTTCCTGATCTAAACAACGGCAAATCACAATATCACATTTCCCATATTTTACAACCTGTAATGTGATCCTAACATGAGCAATGAATGTGTAATATGGAAATCTATGTTAGGACAACAAATATGAGGAATACATACCTTAACATATAATAGAAGCATATGTGTACACACATTCCAAATAACATATTGTGGGAGCAGCTTGTGAGGTACTCACTCTTCTTGAGTACAGACCTTCCATCAAGTACAGGGCCTCAATGTCACACCAAGTAATGGTCTGCTGTCCAAGAAGTATGACCATGACATTTGCCCACTCACCTGCAACAGAGGAAGCTGTGGCTTGCAAACATCTTACAAACCATGAAATGGATCCTATATCCAAAAGGTAGCACTCAGGAGTGGGAAAATTAGCCTTACCTCGCCATTGCATATACCATGGCAAACATGTCATGTATGTGTGTATGAAGTATGGGACAACATTAATGTAGAAAATAAACAGATGCTCATCCAAAACAGATGACAACACATGTTGCAAACTGGTCATGGAGGCTGCCCAGAAACATGCAGCAACACTGAGGGACTTGCCAGAATGTCTAGCAAGTACTGCCTGTGCAGTACCTGTGTTGGCAATCACCTGGAATCTGCATGTGTGACCTATGGGTTAGGGTAATCAGACGGAAGAGTTTTTCCACAGGCAACATTATCCAGGGCTCTCTACAGATAGCATATGCATAACATCAAGTCTCCCAAAGGCATGTGTTGAAATGTGTAATGCTGTCATGAGACCAAGGCTGAAACCTACAGACAGTATTCATAAAGATACATGTGGTGCACAAGCAACATCTCACTCCACTTCAGGGCCACATCTCCATTTTACCTTGCTGGTGCCATTGTACACCTTTAAGTTTGCTGTTCGTTAGCAGGAACTAGGCCAGTAGACATGGCATTTGGAATTTGTAACACTGCAAAATAACACTCGTGTGTGGCCCATAGTTGTTAAGCATCTGCAATAAGGCTGAGGATGGGGAGGGGTGTCATCCTGAAACACAACAGTGAACTGAAGCATACATCCAAAGATCATTAAAAATGGCTGTATCTGAACACAGTAAAGGTCATGAATTATGTCAGACATAACCCTGACCCCACAGCAATAGTGAAGCCACTGTGTGATCTCCAAGGGCTGTGCACATGAGCTAACCTTGCAATCTGGCAGAGTTGCGGGATATTTGTAGGACAGAGTGACCAAATAATAGCAAGTGAAGATGGGCCATGCTACTATACCCCTTCCAGGAATAGTGGCAGCTGTAGTTCACTTAACAGGTGCTTGTTTTAAGGCTGTGCACACTTATGCAACCCACATATTGTATGCATCTCATTCAGCATCTGCATGACTAACACATCTGTTTGATACTGCATTGGATTGCCATGGATGTCACATATCAGGTGTGTGAAATGTTACCATATGCAATATTGTGGCACCATTGCATACCATGGAAGAGGCTGGCATGTCAACAAGGATGTGTACACTCCTCATATCCACATTAAGCTTTGAAGGTTGTCAGTGAAATTGGATTTCATTGCTCATACATGCACTGCTGATGATGAGATCTGCAAATCAGAGGTCAGGCATTAACTATTGACATCAGTCCTCATATCATCCCAGGCAGGTGTCAGAAAAACACATAGGGGTTGTGAGCAACAGAGCAAACATAACTGCCACACATATACACATTCAGCAATGGTGTGTACACTCATGAGGTATGGAGCACAGTACATGCCAGTGTGCTGTACAGGTGCACAACAATACTGTGTACATGGGTGCAGTGTGTTCCAGAGGAAGGGGCATCACCTACTAACACAACTCATGATTCACAAAGATGTATAATGTTGGTAACAAGGACTGAGAATGGCTGCAGTGCATGCTGTTGAGTGCCATATGTCATGCATGTTGACTGTTGGGTAATGAGAGGTCTGTGTAATATCTTTGTGCCACGTCACCTATAAGTAAGTGTGTGTGTGTGTGTGTGTGTGTGTGTGTGTGTGTGTGTGTGTGTGTGTGTGTGTGTGTGTGTGTGTGTGTGTAAAGGTAAACCATAAAGTACAGGTCTTAAATTACATTTTTTGTTTGCCCCTCACAGGTGGTGAGGTGGGTCAGGGTCCCTCCTGCAGGCAAACAAATGTTAGTGTCCATACAGACTCTGACAATGATGACAGGCATGGTGAGGCACAGGCAGTGTCATCAGGGGCTAAATCTGTGCCAATGATGAACGTCCCACTTTTATCCACCCCATCCCTGCACACAGTCTCAATGCCCATACATACCCCATCACCAGTGGCCATAGATGAGGGACAGTTGGCGGGTGGTGGCATAGGACAGGACAGTGTGGGGACTATAGCAAGTGTGTCTGTACACAGCAGTTATAGCTGGATGACCGACTAGGTACCACATAGGTGGATGTACAGGGGTGCTCATAAGTGGGCTGCTGGCCATCATGCCCCTGACAGTAGTGCCACAGCAGATGTCACCAGATGCATGTTTTGGGCCATTATGGAGGCACAGGCATGTATGGATTGTTACACCAGACAAAGTCTGAGGCTCCATAGGGCTAATCATTCTGCTGTACTTGACAACATCAGTGATCTTGCAAGTGCCCACCGTTATTTTGCAGAGGTCCTGAATAGACAGTTGGGTGAGATGGTGAGAATCCTTGACTGTGTAATGTCTGTGGTAGAGCATGTGGTAGGAGTAGGGCAGTGGTGACGTGAACATAGGTCAGAAACACCAACAGGTGGTAGTCTACGTGGACATGCAACAACTCACGGCAGCTCCTGTAGTGGCAGTACCAGCAACAGTGCTGCAGGGGCGTGCTGTCCACACCACAATGCACATGATCCTAGCTAGTCCCAACAGGGATACAGATCCAGTGGACTATTGTCATCATCAGGGAAGAGTAACATATCTGGGTTTCTGCCTGGTAGTGCCCGTGAAACCCCTTGCAGGCTCACTTCCTGTGTCCATGGCTGGAGACAGTGAACTGTACACCCTTCCATGTACAGTCTGCAGCTGTCCAACAAACCCCTGTATAGGGCAGCCACATGGCAGATGTGTGCATACATACACACACACTTTACCAACACAGCTAGGGTACCTCCGTACCTACACACACCACATCTGCACAGTCTATTTAATAAAGAACCCCCTAACCCACACACATTATGTCAACCAAACGGCTCAGCCTAGGCCTCTGGCAAATCTGCCAAAACACCCTGTGTATATGATGATACCTGTGCCACATCCCTGTCATCCATACCATGGATGCAGGGACATGCTGATATGGTTCTGATACACAGGGTGAATGTCCTAAGGTTTAGCAATGTAATGCTGATGAACGTGTTTTCAACTGGAATGATTAATGCTTACACATCAGGGTGTGTAGCAGCCCAGCCATGATGCATTATAGATGTTATTAACACTGACTGATTGTGGTCTCCATAATGTATTCTGTTTGTGTTCTAGGTGTCCATGTGTCAACAGGATGTTGGTCTGCTGTCCTGTCCTACAAGGGGTGTAGCACTGTGGTGACACATTGACTGTGTCATATCCCGGGTACAGCTGAACACATGTAACAGGTCTGTATAACAGTAACTGCATGTGCCACATGGCTGTTAGGTCTGAGGGGATTATACAGGTGAGTGCATGGTGGCTGATGTCAGCAGCTGCTCTACAGTGGACAATTGTAAGTGTACTGTGTGGCACACACCAAATGTCCATGAATAACACACACACACACACACACACACACACACACACACACACACACCAGTGGTGGCTGGTGACTTCACATTAAAGGGGGCTGCTGGAGACAGCTGAACTGATGGGGCCAATGGGAAGGGGTGTGGCCAACTAGAAAGGGGTGCAGCTATGCTCAAAACCACAACAACTGGAACTTTAATTAAATACACTGGCCTGGGTGCCAAACCATCATTACAAGAGTCCAATCAAGACAAAATGAAGTGTAGAAGAAAAAAATATTTCAACGCATTGGCTACATGACAGCTTACTTAATATCTAGATGGAAACAAAAAGGTTGTGAGGCATGGAAAAATAAATTACTTTTTAAATACATTACTGGAATGCCAGTCAAAATCAAGTATAAAAAAACAAGCAGCAATCAACTCAAACCACTTCTCTTTGTACTGCAGTTCTAATTATAATTTAGATTCAGCTTTATAAAAGTGCTAAGTAACATGCTGGAAGTAGCAATCTCTGTGATACCCCCACTTGTAAAAATGTTTCTTATTGAAGAAAGACCTGCTGCCTGACAAAAACTATCTACTTGTTTAATGGGGAAAACATGATCAAAGTAAAAAATGAACAAACAAGAAACAAGCTCAAGATAAATTGCTTAAAGGATTACTGCACAGGTTATGGACCACACATGATAGATTGGCATTCTGTTTAGTTTACGGATAAAGCCTGTAAAGATGACTGCAAGTCTCCAACAAATGTAATGAGCTTCTGAAAATACTGTAATCCTGTCCTTTATTACAAATACTGTCATATGCATTTCAATACCTAAGACTTATATGTTATCTAGTTATGTGAATATTCTCTGCATGGCAACAACAAAAAGGCTTTCAATTTTGGTAATTCTTTAACAGTATGCTTATTAAAGTTTACCTGCATCTTACAATCTCAGACAAGCTTACCTGATGGCCATTAAAGCATTGCTACTTAAACACAGAGCAACAGGGCACTGCAACAGCATGCATTTTCTGAATAATAAGAAGTATAAATCAACAGTATAAAAATATGACAGAAAACCAGAACATTCTGCAAAATCAAGGACAGATGAAAAGCCACTGTCGTACTTGTGTCTACCTTGGATGGGGGGATACTCTGCACACCTTGCCTTGCTTGGACATATCCAGAGTCACTACATGGGGAAGTGGGGTGCAACAAGTATGTCACAGTTTGAAATATCTCTGGCTGATGGTGATGGCTCTGACACTCATACCTCTCAACCTCAGAGCAAGAAATCTGGACAAAGCCATACATAGAAGTGGGACACAGGCCCAAAAATAAGGACAATTTGAAATATTGTTCTTATAAAATTAAAGATAATAGAACAGTAGTAGGTCTCGCATTAGTAAGAATTTTCTGAAGGGTATAAAATCTGAAACTCAAATGTCTGTCATTATTTTCTGACTTCAACCTTTAATGATCTGCCACAAATTTGCCAGAAAACCACAATTTTTTGAAAAACAGACCAAAAAAATGTGATGCAAAAATATAAAATTGCTACACAATACAGGTGGGAGCCTGTAAAAGAAGGGACACTTTTTTAATATTAGTAGTTAACTTGAGCAGCTGACAAAATACGAGAATCTACATGCTGTTCTACTCTGATCATTACAGTTACTTGTAATTGTAAACCATCTATGTTTTCTTCCAAAATTGCCATTTGTGGAGGGATTATTAGGGGGAGAGCAACATTTTGAGCCAAAAGTTGGGATAGTTGAGAGGTTTGGATATTCCTAATTCTATAAAGTGATTTTGTTTGCACGTACCTCTCATACTCTTAATGCAGGAAATCTGGACAAGGGGGGAACATACAAACAGTACTAAAATTGTTCTTGTATAAACTTAGACAGTTGAAAGAATAACATATTTTGCTTTAGCATGCATTTTTCTGAAGGTTATGAAGTCTGAAACTCAATGTCTATCATTATTTAGTGACTTCATTCCTAAATGATTTGCCAGAAAACACAACTTTTATGAGGAACAAACCAAAAATAAGAAGAAAAAGTATATTCATTCTGCAAAAATCTGGACAGTTGAGAGGTATAGTTCAGCCGGGGCCATCTTTGAGCTTGCTGCCTTTCCCCCCTCACAAAATCATGGTCGAATAGAGCCTCCCCCTGTAGCCATTCCAATGTCCCATCCCTTAGCTATTTCACTCCATTTATCATAAACACTGTAATAAGCATACTGCTTTACTTCTGCAATGATATGGATTTCATTTGAAAGTTTTATTTTGCATTTTACAGTACAAACACTAATAGACATCTGCTAAACAAAGCAATGCAGTCTCACAATGAAAATAGACTTAACATTAAAACTTCTCTGCCCTTAAACCTCACATTCATTGAAACAGCATTGAAACCCACATTCAAAGAAAATGCATTTAGCCAGTGGCAGATAAATATTAGCTTTGGGTTGTTTTCAAATCTTAGGCCCCTTGCACACAAAACATACATGTGTTCTTTGATACACCTTCCTGACTGTATTAAATTATATTCCTTGTAGAATATAGTACAGTTGTTAGAGTGCATTTTAAATTTATTGTTTTGAACATTTTCCAGTAAACAATGAAACAAAATGCATGCACCAATAATGACAAAACTGCCCAATTCAGAACATTCCCATCAAAAAAGTCTACTCAAACTTCTACAATCCACCAGTATCAGTAAATATGCACAATCTCTGAAGAAGTAAAAGTCATCTAAATAATTTCACATTAAAGAGATCTGTAACTAATAAAGAGGTTGCTGCTAGCAAACAACTTTATATTTCATGGTTTCATCAACAAATAAAGTGCCTGTTGCCCTTGAGGAATAAATTGCCTATGTTACATTAAAAAAGTAATAAGCTAGTAATATTGCAATAGGGAATGGATAGCAAACTGATAACAGGTTCATAATTTCTAGCTATCTTCACCAAAAAGGACTGCAGCATCCACCCCCTTTACAACACAGTGCAGTATCAGCAATGCATCTACCTACTCTGGGAGTAGAACCCACAGCCTTTTGCATCAAAAGCAAGTACACTACCTGTTGTGCTGTTAACAATGCAAGCAGACTCCGCATGCACAGCACTAAACTTCTGTTCCCCTGTAGCTCTCAGGCATGCTTGGCATTCCAGGACTCACAATTTTTTTTCTTTTGTTTTTTTTTTTCTTTTCTTTCCACAGATGGGGGGGCTGCAGACCTGCAATCCTATAGCATGAGCCACCCCTGACACACACACACACACACACACACACACACACACACACACAAACACACAGGCTTTGGTGTTAATGCAATACACAAAGAATGCTGTTCACATGTATGTACTTCATTTTGCAGTGAACTCATTTTGGCCTATTTAATTCCACCCAGACCAAATTGCCAAAAATCACATCAGGAAATAATCAGTTTGCCAGTTTAATATCATTGACAATGGTACTGTCAGGGTATATGTCCTCTTCTCCAATGTAGTGCAATCCTGGAGTTGGTAAACATAGGTGTGCTGGTATGGGTGGCACAGCCTCCCTCTTTTGAGGTGTGGGGTGGTGTAGAACCACACATAGTGTGATTAACAACTACTTAACCTGTTAACATAAACTGTACAGTATAACAGCACACTAAGCGGGGGGATACCCACAACAATAACCCCAATGGGGGTGGCTGTGGCCACAACAACCATACCCATGTATATATACCAACTCCTGTATCCCTGTACAGCTGTACAGTGAGGAAGAGGGCATGTACACATCCACTACTAGTTTTGCTTGAATGCATTTCCACAAGATGATTGCTTTAAAATGTTACCTTTAACCAGTTAGTTCTTGGACAAACCATCTCCTGGGTCATATATTTTCTGCAAACTGAAGTAGATCCCTTCACATACACACATTTACTTGGCAACATTGAGAGTAGAACCTCTACCTAGGTACGTATTGCTACTAATGTGTTTGGCTTTCATTACACACACCACAGAACATTTAGGGTGAGATGTGTCCCGAGTTTCCTGTTAAGTGAAGAACATCACCAGGCCTTGTACAGCATGGTAATGTGGGATGTACTGGGTGTTAATAAACAATACATAGTATGACATACTGTCATATACACATTGACAAACACATACAGTCATAGACACATCTGACAGACCTGGGTTTGGCAGTGCTAACTACCTTGTCAGTGAGTCCTTTCTGTTACAGAGAATTTGCACACAGAACATGCATCATTGGGCTGTATAGTGTAATCAGTTACCTGTATGGTTGATGGTGACAATGGTCCTCATACAGTGGACCTTGGGACATGTACTGGGAGTACCATGGTATAAAGACAGTATACGAAGCACCCACACCCCACATTGGATATTGTACTCACTAAAACTCATGATAATGCTCTGACATACCCACAATCACACATTGGCCAGGACTGCAATATAACCTGTTGTCTATCTAATCAGTGCTACTACAGGGATATGCATTTATTGCACATGTCACAGGGATAGTAGGGTGAGGGTTTGTCATGGCTCTCCTAATGTCAGCAACATCACTATCTCTTATAATGTATGGCAAGATTTATTGTATTTGGAGAATTTGGCCTCAGAATGCTGTCTCCTACACATATGCACACTCACACACATACACACACTTGCCAGGACCTAGATGGTAACCCACTCCTATCTACCCATTTGTAAAACAGTGTTATGCTGGTACTGCAAGCTCCAGCTAGCCCATAGGGTGAAGAGTGTAACAAGGTACATCTAACGTCAATTACAGCAGCAGCCATTTCTAAGTATGGCAATGGGAGGTGTAGTGCATGAGAAGGCCCTCAGGATATTGTCAACTACAAGTTTACAAACACACAGACACTGTTATTCTCAGTAATGCACACTGACACATTTGTCAGTACTGAGGTCTATAAGTGCAGGCGTTCCTAGGTGTGTATCAGGCTAATGTCCAGGGAAAGATGAGAAGAGTAGGGCATGTGGGTACACTAGTATCATGCCACCTGACATTTGTCAACAGGCCATCTATCAACTGATGCCACTTGAGTGATCCCCATGGTGACAGTTTAATTCAACATCCAATCATCTGGTTTACTTTTGCAGAGGGCCAGTGAGGTGATCCAATTGACATGTATGCAACATATATTACATAGCATGGCCAGTGTCTGTGTTGGAGACCTGTACCCAAGCATGTTCTGTTGACTGTGGTAATCTGGTCGAGGTATCCATGGCATGTGGTGCATACAGGGTGGGATTCCCTAGCTGTGGCATTCATAACACAGCTGGGCAGACATGCCAGTGTCAGTCAATCATAGATTGCCTAGCCAAGATGGATACCTGGCATCTGCACATCTGTACAGAAAACAGAAATTAGCTAGCCAACAGGTTATGCATTAGGATGAATGTTTTGACAGATAGACGTCTGACACTGATAGGTATGCCATTACTACATGACAGCAGCCCTCAATGACATATCCTAAACACATAGTAGTCTACAGTTAATATCCACATATCAGATCAATATCCAGTAGGAGATACTTAATAACATACAGCTCACGCACCAATAAAACGATAGTCAGTACTCAGAGTCCAGCTTTGCATGCAGGGGTATATGGTTCCAGTACTACAATCTGCAATCTACTCTTACTTGGAAAAGCACTGTTAAAAGTAGCAATGTAATGATATAATACATGCAAGCGTGATTGCATATAACCTGGGATACTACCCAAGTATGAAACGCATACAAAGAGAAAAGATTGTGGTACTACCCATGTAAACTCAGGTGTCCCATACAGTATACTCACACCCCTTGCTACTGTAATGATAGCACATAGAAGCATGTTATATACATCTAATTAAATACACATTAAAGATGTCATTACCCTGCTATTTTATCAGACTGGAATGTGATCACTGGTTACCAGGGCTGAGCTATGCTAAGCAGGTGTAAGAACTGCTTAAATGTAAATGCTAATCAGATTTGTGCACTGGTAAGCAAAGCCTACATGGTGTAAGCACCTTTTTGTTTAACCGTACATTAGCACTGCTTATAATTGAGCAAACCCATGCAAACCCGCTTAAAGCTTCTCAAAACTGCATTAACCACTCTTCATCCAACAGTCCTTGTTCTGACTAGCAACAAAATGAGCAGACCTTGCAGGTCATTAACCCAGGACCCTGTACACTATAGTCACAGCAGTTAACCACTAAGCCATCAGAGCTGTAAAGATGTCTGTTGTTTTTTTCAAATTTATCATTCAGTGCATGTACTGAAAAGTAGTGAACAACTGCTTTGACTACTACAATTGTTTAGTATTTGTAAGTAAAAATAGTGTTGAATCAGTCATGTTTTTATATCTAAATATACACATATCAGATAAATATGGTGTGATACATCTGGGAAGGTATATACAACACTCATGTTTACACATATGCATATGGATATATCTATATACACACACACATATATATATATATATATATATATATATATATATATATATATATATACATACATACATACACACATATGCAGATATATGTATACATGTACATAGACACACACACACACACACACACACATATGTGTGTGTGTGTGTGTGTGTGTGTGTGTGTGTGTGTGTGTGTGTGTGTGTGTGTGTATATATGTATGCATATATAACATATGCCCATAACATGTATTGGAGTCATACCTCAGCACCATAAGTCACAACCTCTTAGTGCAAGGAAATGTGATGTAAGTGTTGCAGGTATAAATGTAGAATGTTGCTACAGTAACAGAAGTTGTGTCAACAGACATGTTGTGTAGGAAGTCACTTCTGATACTGATCATAGCTCTCAACCAATCAGGAACAAATCTCAACAGAATCTGGGACAAATCGAGAAATAATCAGGGACAATCGGGGACACTTTTGATATATTAGTATTATTAACTTGAAACATTGACAAAATAACAGAACAGAGTGAATATACATTTTCTAAAGTAAAATAAGTCTGTAACTCTAACTATTGTCATTATTTATTAAGAGTAATTCATCACCTTTTATCCAAAAGTCACCACTTTTAGGTGGGATTAAGAGGGACAGAGCTAAAATTTCAGTCAAAATCAGGGATGTCCCTGAAAATCATGGACATTTGGGAAGTATGATACTGACATGTATGCCACCAGTTACTGACAGACATCATAAAATCATCATAGTGAAGTACCACACAAATCACTGTAATGATCCTGTGGAATACAGCAGAAATATGACCAATAAACGTGGATGGTCTGACACAATCTATTCAATCCAGAGATATACACAGAACTCCTTAGTGCAAAAAGTGTGGGCCAAGCCTGACAAAGGGGATGTTTACAGCCATGAAAATGGGGATATCACACAAGTACTGGAATAGATAAGTTCACACAGTTGATGCATTCACACCCTCCTGTCTGTCCTAACACATCTTCACAGCATCCCACTGCTTTTTCAGAAAAACACAACACATATGGTGGCCAGGCAAAAGTATATCTGATAAATATCTGGACATAACATCACACTAGGCAAACACACTGAGCTGCTAGGCATGTCATAAAACACTGTGTAAACTACAGGCAGACTGCCACAACACTGACCCAAGTTTCCTATGGGGGAATACACATGTACTTGGAAATATAGCAGGCACTACAGGCATGTAACAGCATGGAGTAACAGGCACCAGTGTGAAAGTGCATACCCACAACCAGTCTCAACACAGTCACATTATGGTAAGCCTAATTAATAGTACAGTATATGGACTGTGTGAACAAACCCATCCTCATATTTGCCACTCACACACTACCCCTACATATACTGGCCCAATTCACAGTGTAGTCTGATGCCTGACTGTAGTATGGGACATGTCTCAGTCTGACCCTACAAACATATATGCTGATAGGGTACCAGAAACTGGAGAAGCATGCAACGTCAGATAGAACAAGACCTAGCACACTGACATATACCACAATCTGTACACAGGCCAAGTAACATATTCATAATACACTGCTACACAATACTGACACTCTGTCAGCAATCACCATAAGTACACAGACTTCATTACTGTGCAGACTACAACAGAATGTCCAGGTTTTGTCTTCAAATATAAGGCCTACTATACATAACATGCCTAGCAGTTTGGTTATATCACTGTCTCGTTAGCAGGAAATAATGATATACTGTACATATGCATCTCTTACTGCATGACATATGGACAAAGGGTGACAGACTTGGGGACAGAGGCACAAACACAAGGCCAATATTGGCATATCACTGTGATAAACTGAGAAAATTAATAGTGTAACAGGGTTTGTTGTGACATATCTCTTCTGATGGATATGCAGACATCAAAGTATGCTACTGCATTTCTAAAACTAGGAAATGTGTGAGTAACACACCACATCTAAGTCTCCAAACTCTGGCCAGTCTGCAGATAGCCCTACAGGTGAGAGTTTCCTCAACCACATAACCCCTCATGCCAGACTTTAAATCATGTAGAACAGCCATATCCACACAAACCCTGTTAAACCAACATTACTTCAAATGTTGAACAGCAATATGTACATTCTGTTCCCATATCTGGAACATTCCCCTTCCTGTTTGTTGGCCTATCTCCATAGTGTATGTTGTAAGAGGTATTTCCAACTACCCTTTGTGATGCTGTTTGTCAGACACCCACATGAAGTCCTGCTCACAGTGAAGGAAAAAGGCCAACACCCACATGAAGTGCTTAGTTATAGGAGTGTGTTTCCATGCAATTGGCTATAGGAATGATACCACAGCTGTTCCACCTGCAATTAGCAAGTGGGGAACTCCAATTCTTGCACAGGCCATCAGCTGATCTTGAGCATTATCTACAAAACTCAAGCTGCTGCCTATGCAAAACAGATGTACTTTTCCACATCCACCAGAGAGGGAGGGAGAGAGAGAGAGAGAAAGAAAGAGACAGAGAGACAGAGAGAAAGTAAGAAAGGAAGGGAGTAAGAGCCAAGTGTGTTTGTGTATGATTCGTGGGTGGAGAGTGTTATTTGGGTATTATAATGGTTGCCTATATTGTTTACTAATCCATACTGTCACATAGTAATTGCACATAGCTGTACACATTTATGGCTGAGGATTGTTTACAACAAACTCTACAGTGTTTGAAAACTGTTGGCCTTGTAATGTGGACATTGGGACATATAAGTCCTCAATATAATGATGTAGCAAAACCCACACTGTAATGGAGCCTATCATTACACAATCATCCCAACACTCACACAGGATACTGATGACACACAGATGAACACACACTTACCAGTATTGAGTTTCAACCCCCTACCTGACTATGTATTGCTATTACAGTGTTACGTAGTTATTGCATGCACCATGGAGCTTACATGTTGGAGAGTTGTCCAAAGATATCTTTGAAGGTGAGTGACATCAGCAGCAGTGCTAAAGCAGGGGTAAAGGAAGTGTAGCAAGTGTGAATGTCCACAAAATCAGTTGTCAACAAAGACACACACACACACTTTCTCACAGAGACACACTCATTATCACAGTTGACAGGATCAGGATTAGAACTCAGTTATCACAAGCACCACAAAGCTTATAGGATTGAAACATGGCCAAATGGTTATTTCAAGGTGGATGACATCAGCAGGCATGCTAAGGTAGGACAATGGGAGGTGTAGTGAATGTGAATGGCTTCAAAATAATTAATCTACACACACACACACACACACACACACACACACACACACACACACACACACACACTTGCCATTACTGAGATGCATAGGTTCATTGCTTCACAGGTGTGCAGTAGGTGAATGGGCCTGAAGGCTGTACAAGGCTAGGCAAAGAGAATACCTTGGCATCATGTCACATGACAATAGTCCCCAGTGTGGTTCAGGGGTGTAGTCCCTGGAGTGGTCCCCATGGGTGGGTATCGTATTCACCATCCACTCATATGGGTTACTATTGTGGGTGGCCAGTGATGTGCACTGCTTCCCATGTATGTGATCTATATTCTATAACACGGACAGTGTCTGGGTTGTGCAAATGTCCCACACACATGTTCTTTGATGTGTGGAAATGTACTTGAGGTCTCTGTGGAATGTTGTGTGAACAGATTGTTATCTTCTAATGTAGCATTCCTGACCTCATTTGGTGAGACTTGGCTATGTAACTGAGGTCATGCTTGCACCTACATTGACAGCATGATACAGGTATTCAGTGGAGTTAGTGGCGTCTGTCCATACAGGGCATGTGTATAAGGCATGGTATTCCCTTTGTGGGTTACATTTGAAGACTCTACAGTTGTTGCGGGTGTCCAGTGTGGAACATAGCAAAAGGGCCACTGTACACATTTATTTGCCTACTGCAGGGATGGAACAGGGTGCCATGTCCTTTTACTTGCTGGATAACACACACTCAGTCAGGAGATGTAACACATCAAAGTACTTTCTGATGTCAGTGGCACTGTTGTGGTCAACAGGCATGTAGTCCACTGCAATCACACCATGGTTACTATCTGTGAGGCAATATGCAGGGAACTACCAATATAGTGGTTGTTGCCTAGCCAAGTGTGTTTTTGCATGAGATGTGGGTGGAGAGCATTCTCTGAGTAATAGAAGGGTTGTCTATATTGTTCACCAATCCAAAATATCTCATGTAGGGCTATGGATTGTCTACACCAACCTCTATGGTGTTTGACATCTGTTGTCCTTGTAAGGTGGACATTGTGACACATACCAGGTCCTCAACATAATAATTTAGCAAAACCCACCCCACAATGGATCCTGTTATTACACAATCACAGCAACCTCCACACAGGATACTGATGAAAGACACACACACAAACATACACTTGCTAATGCTGAGATTCAAACCCCTATCTAGCTATGGTATTGCTACTATAGTGTACCGCATTTATCGCTTGCGCCACAATGCTTATAGGATGGATGTTGTCCCAAGCTACTTCTAAGGTAAGGAACATCACCAGCCCTTGTAAATACTGGCATTGGGTGATGTAGTGGCTGAGAGATCCCAAAAATAATTTTACCCTACACACATTTACATTTGCCAGGGGTGAGGTTCAAATCTCTAACAATCTTTATGGACCATTATGTTATGCATTTACCACATGCATCACTGACCGTACATGGTTTAGGGTTGGCAACAGGTACTTTTAATGTGGATGATATCTGCAGCACTGCTAAAGTCAGGCTCTGAGATGTGTACTGGGTGTAACTGGGGCCAAAATCTTTGAGGTACAGACATCCATATGTACACACACAAATACTTGCCACAGATGAGATTCAAACCCATACCTATGTACTTAATGCTACTACACTGTTCCGCAGTTATGGCACGTGCCATGGAGCTTACATGTTGAAGAGCTATGCCAAGGTATCTTTGAAGGTGACTAACATCACCAGCAGTGCTAAAGGAGGGCTAAGGGGAGAATAGTAAGTGTCAATGTCCATAAAATCAGGTATCATCAAAGACTACACACTCTCACACAAACACACAGTCTCACAGTTGTCATCTCTGAGATTAGAGCTCCTACCTAACTAGTATGCAACACTATAGTATTACGCAGTTATCACTAGTGCCACAGAGCTTATATGTTGGAGAGTTTTCCACAGGTATCTTTAAATATGACTAATATCAGCAGCAGTGCTAAAGGATGGGTAAGGGAGAGTAGTAAGTGTCAATGTCCATAAAATCAGGCATTATCAAGCACACACACACACACACACTCTCTCACAAAAACACACACAGTTTCCATATCTGGGATTAGAACCTAACTAGTATGCTACATTATATTATTATGCAGTTATTGCAAGTGTCATGGAGGTTATGGGGCTAACATTTGTCCAAAGGATTATTTCAAGGTGACTGACATCAACAGGCATGCTAAAGTAGGGCAATGGGAGGTGTAGTGACTGGCTTCAAAATCATTCATCTCTACACAAAGATAGAGTTTCATAGTTGCCATGTCTGGGATTAGAACTCCTACCTAACTAGTATGCTATACTATAGCATTACACAGTTATCTCAAGCACCATGGAGCTTATTGGGCTGGTACTTCTCCAAAGGGTTATTTCAAGGTGACTGACATCAGCAGGCATGCTAAAGTGGGGCAATGGGAGGTGTAGTGACTGTGAATGGGCTCAAAATTATTCATCTCCATGCACACACATGGAGTTTCACAGTTGCCATGTCTGGGATTAGAACTCCTACCTAACTAGTATGCTACACTAAAGCATTACACAGTTATCACAAGCACCAAGGAGCTCACAAGGCTGACACTTGTCCAAAGGGTTATTTCAGGGTGACTGACATCAGCAGGCATGCTAAAGTAGGGCAATGGGAGGTGTAGTGACTGAATGGCCTCAAAATCATTCATCTCAAAACACACATACACACACACACACACACACACACACACACACACACACACACACACACACACAGTTTCACAGTTGTTATGTCTGGGATTTGATCTCCTACCTAACTAGTTTTCTACACTACAGTATTACACATGTATCACAAGCGCCACACAGCTTATATGGCTGAGATTTGGCCAGAGGGTTATTTCAAGGTGACTGACATCAGCTGGAGTGCTAACATGGGCAATGGGAAGTGCATTGTGTGTGAATGGGCCATAAACCATTCCTCTGGAAACACTCACATACTCAGTCACACACAACTTTACATTTGACAGGACTGGGTATACAAATGCTAGATAAATATTGATTTCTACTATCATGGTACACAGTTATCACAAGCACCACAGACACTATAGGGCTGAGGGCTGCCAGAAGCAATGTCTATAGTGATTGACATCAGCACATCATGTGATATTGGCCAATTGGATGTGTGGTCAGTGGGAAAGGCCTCATGATGGAAATCTCTCTGTCACAGTCTGTCTCTCTCTTCCCTACATCTGTGTGTGTGTATGTTTGACATATTATAGTGTGTAGGCTTTGGATATGTGTGAGTATTCCTATCCAATGTGTGTGCAAAGCATGAATGGTGTACAATGTGGTGTGTGTGCAGAGACATCTGCGACTAACAGATATGTATAGTACACTGTGTTGTCAGACTTAGGCTTAATTTCTCTGAGTGTAGGAGCATGCCCAGTATGGCCTTCTGTACTGAGTGTGTGAATCCATTCCAGGTAGGTTGTACTCCAGTCCAGGGTTTGGTGTTCTACACCTAAAGCTAGCAACCAGTTTCTACAGGACATTTGTAGATAGGTTGACAATATGGAGTCACAATGGGTGACAGATAGTGGGATACTGTAACTATTGCATCTGTGCTGCTTGTGTTACATGGTTGGTGTTAGCAGAAATATTCCAACATATGTACTGTTTTACACTGTGATGTATTATGCCATCATCTACTGACAGATATATTTAATTGCTCACAGTTATTTCCTGGGAAATACAAGATGAATTAAGCTGTGTCCAGTATTGTGGTCTGCAGCCTACATATTCTTTCACACTCATGCCATTCTGGAGGTGTAGCTGCAGACACTTGCTGATGTGTTTGTGTAAATGGTCCAGCACCTTGATACTGTGGTGGCTGAGGATCACCTTCTTGTACATATATTGATGTAACAGAATAGCTATATCCCTGCTATTGCCATAACTCTCAGCTGTACAGATTCACCCAGGTTACACAGAGGCAGGGCTCATATATCTGGTCAGTTCCCCTTCACATTGTGGCTTATGAGCAGGTTTGTAGCCACCAATTGGGTTTGCAGGCAGGGGTAGTATGGGCACACATCAGAGTTTCAGACTTCACACACTCCATGACGCCCATGCATCTACACCTCCCAACTCTGTTATTCTATCATCCTCCTAACATTATGCAAGTGATATCTGAGATGTATCCTTATAGTTGGCCCTTCATCTCAGTGGTATGTAGGGGTTGGTCCACAGTTCATGGAGTAGGGCATGGTGGGCATGCTACTGTGGCTTGTCAACATGTCCTTGCATTTGTGTTCTGACTGTGTTATGTTGTTAGTTAGGACCCCATGAGATACCATACATTGGCAGTATGGGTGAGGCACAGGCCTTTGACAGAGAACTGTAGACAATTTGGTAGTGATGCAGGCCATCTGTAGCAGGCCAGTGCATTCTCTCACTCCTACATTCCCAGCCTACAAGCCACTGGATTTTCCTGGGGTGACAGGGTAAGTGTGCAAGGTGTTAATGGCAATAGTTCCTGTCCATATTAATCCATTGGTCTGGATGCTGGCAGGGTGCTGCTTACAGCTAGGGACACACCTACATGGGACACCTCTTCAGCATGCTACATTCTGTGGGTATTCCCATACAAAAGTGGGGGTCATACTGTACTCATTCCCAACAGGGAAATGACCTGTGATAAACCTGTGGCTGATGGTGGGGTGAGCTGAGTGCATGTGTGATATGGAAGATTCTTGCAGCTGACTCAAAGGTATACCTGGGACATTCCCCTTATGCTGCCTTGTGCAAGGACATAGGCAGTCTCTCATTACTTCATAACTGTGCCTTTTGTGGTCTGCCACTGATTGGTCAGACTACATCAGTATTCCATACTACACAGACAACTAATGTGCTGCTATCCTGTATGCACAATTCCAAAGGTTTGTACAGTTGAGAGTTGCATTTTATGTACTCTGTCTAGGGTACTTCCACCCGTGTACTGTGTGTATGTCTGGGCCCACATTCATGGCATGTCCATCTTTCAGATGGTGACAGGTATTGACATCTGGACAGTGATTATGGACGACTGCTGACATGGGTATTGCTGAAATGCATTGTGGTTGGCAATGCAGTTGTTGGAACATGGCCCTGTCATCAACAGTAATGGCCATTGGCCACCGAGACACAACCCTCCATGCCTACATGCTAATCACTTCCAGACAATATTGAACAATCTAACACATGGACCCCTGCATATTGTACACATGCAACAATCAATCCTGTAAACTGGGCCAGCTCAGGTAATCTGTGCTCCACTGTTATTAAACCCACACTTACATGTTACTGCATTTCTACATAGGATTGTGGGGGGTGGGGCACAACTAATGACTTTAAACATTTGCTATGACTGTACTGGTATTTCAGGTACTCTTTTGGCTTCCATTTCATTTTGTATTCTGACCTATCATGCAGACTAGAGGTATATCAGTAGAGTACAGACCTTAGGTTTTATTGACCTACATTTCAGTTTCAGACTTCTTACCCTTCAGAACTAACATACAACTGCAAGACCTGTTGTAATTTGTTTGTGTAGGTCTGGAGGGGGGGGGCTGTTCACCATTGCCATCAATTGGAGACCTTAGCATAGCCTTTCTTTATAGTCATCTACACCTGTCCTGCTGGCTGAGACTGGTGCTGGGTATGTGAGCCTCACTGACATGCATGTGTGTGTCCTATGGACACACATTTGGGCCACCACATGTACTGGAGTGGGATTTGTCATCCTGTCTAGTGCTGCCTACTTTGTTGACACCAGCATTTGTTATAGATTACATGCTGCCCATATAGGTGTCCACTATCTGCTGCCATCCCATTCAGCCACCTGATTCCCTTGCATGCTCACATCCATACCATAGATACAACTAGCAGAACATACAGATCCATTCAGCAATTGATAGGAAGAGTGACTTACTTTGTGGCTGTGCCATTATTTAGGATGGTGCTGGAGAGACGACTATGTCAGATGCACATAGTACAATCCCTATACATGGTAAAGCACAGGTAGTGTCATGCTTGGTATCCATTTTACTGTATGTGCGAGTCAGAGAGAGAGGTGTCATTCCTTGAGTCCCTACCATGTCATTGTATGTGCTACGCATTGCCTCTTTGCCAAAACCTGGGCATACTGGGCATGCCTCCTTCTGCCTACATGGGCAGGCTCAGGTTGATCCTCCATCGGGTCCCTCTGTGCCTGTGATGGTCTTGGCAATGGTGGGGGGCTGTGTGGCCTTGCCCTGTGCTGTTCCTGCTGCAGCTGTTTCTGCAGGATCATATTGTGTAGCATGGCACATACAATTAACATTTGTGTACATGTAGCTGGAGAGTACTGCAAGGCTCCACCAGATATGTCCAGGCAGTGGAACCATGACGTGAGCATCCCAAACACATGCTCTATTATGATTCTGGTTTGTGAGTGTGCCTCATTATGGAGTTCCTGTTCAGGTGTGTGTGCATTTCTGATGGGTGTTATCAGCCACAGCTCCAGTGTGTAACCAGCATCCCCCACTAGGTGGCCATATGGTATGTCCCCAGTGGCAAATGTCTGGTACAGCCGTGTCATATGCCAGATGTGGGAGTCGTGATAGCTTCCAGGACTGCCAGCATACACATTCAAGATAATGCCCTGGGCATCACACACGACCTGGCAGTTGATGGAGGGGTAGCCCTTGCAGTTTATGTAGACCCTATCCTGCTCATCAGGTGGTACTTTTATGGGTTTACATTCATTTAGTTGAGCGCACATTGCTTGATCATGCAGTACACCGATTTTTATCTGCAAATTTCTTAATTCCAAATGGTCGGAATGTCATAAAAAAACACCAAATTTGACATTTCTGACTGCTCTACCACCTAAACAAGTGCTACCATGGGTCAAAAAGGGGGTGATATTCTGCAATTCACAACAATTGCAATCGCTTTTTTGAGATTTTGCTGCACTGCTTTCTACAATAACCCGATCAACCATCCACCGGCCGATCAAATGCATGCATACCCTTTTATGTGTATGTGCGTGCAGTCTCTAGCACCCACTACCTCAGGGTATTCTGCTATTTGGTGGAAGAGATGCATAATGCTGGTCAGCGCCTCATGGGTGTTGAGGAAATATATGTGCTCATCGGCATGTGCTGACATGGCATCCAAGAACTGGTGAAGTATCCTGGAAGTATCCATTATGCCAGTGAGATCCCCATCATATCCCCAGTTGGCCTTTGGAAGGTACCTGTGGCTAGTATTCTTAAGCCTGCACATACCTCGGTATCCACTGGGATGGGTTCCCTTCTGTTGGTTCTGTGTATGAGGCATGGCTGGCACAGCTGAACAGTTTGCTGTAGAATGTCTCTGTCCACCCTAAAGTGCTCCACTATCTCCAGCTCATGTATCCCCTGGTAGGTTACACTGGGTCTGTACACTCTTCTCCTTCTCCTCACTGTGAGTTGGTTGTCAGCATTCACATCCTCACCACCCTCAGTCTCTTCCACATATTGATGTATGAGAGCAACAGCAGCCCCTAACATTTTGTTAGTTCTGTCAGGTAAAATTTCCCCATCTGTGTAAACCGGTGGTGTAGAGTTTGTGGGAAAAACCAGAGTGAAAGGTGTTTGCATAGTTTATAGTAGTGTGCTGGGCTGAGCTGCTGCCTGTGTAATTGGCTGATTCTGATACATTTCACCTGCCAGCTATGCTAGTTCATCTTGATTGCCTTCCTACTGCTGTTTTCCCTTCCCATTGCCTTCCCGTTTAAGGTCCGAGGTACACTGCACATACCCAGTGCTCAGATGCAAAGAGAGCTGCTATTTCCTGTGGTTTTTTTTTGTTTTTTTTTTTTGTTATGTTATGTTTAAAATTTGGTGCACACCCGTTTAGGCAATGTAAAAAATGCCAGGTGGTCTCAGACACACCCCCTTCCTTAGCTTTACTTAGCTAAGGGCAAACATGGACCACAGACCTCCAATAAGCTTACAGCATGCATGACACTCCCCCTTATGAGGTCATTTACCTGTTATACTTATACCATGGTGTTGCTGCACCTACATGGTTGGGTGCAAGCCAACATTGAGAGGAATTCTGTGATTCAGTATCAATTCCTCATTTGCATAAAACAGAATGCTAATTCATAGTTACCACACTCACACAGAGCCTTCCCCCTTAGCAACCACTATTCCCTGGTATTATTGTCTTATGCATGCCATTGACTATCATGGCAAAATGCTGATTTGGGTTTAAAAGCTTATTTCCAACTATTTTTCTTATTTTCAGGTCGATCTCGTTTACACACTGCTGCCCTACGCTTAAACGTATGAAATCAGGCAAAAAAAGTTATTTTTTATTATTTTGCAACTATTTCTCATGCCAATGGTCATATATTTGGCCATTGGCATGCCTACTACATTGAATACATGCTTTCTTTGGAGCTGTCATGCCTCCGTTTTGTAATTTGCAGAAATGTATTCGGTTAGTAACCAAATACATTTCTGCAGGTTACACTATTTCGGCACAGATGCCTGCCCGCTTCGTGGATCGCTAATTCACCTCATTTGCATGGTTTTCAACAGAAAATGGGGTAACTAGCATATAGCAGTGGTGCCTGTGCAGGAATAGTGTAGGAGCACTCGTGCACATCCCGGGAGCTCATTCCTGGATCGCTTGTCGGCCATATTGCCTGCAGCAGCTCTTGCACTATTCCTGCACTCCACTTAGAGCTTGCTGAATCCTGGGGATTGTTTTATGTTTTAATATCTCAGTTGTGAAAGATATCTGAGTAATCCCAAATATATTCTAATTTTTCAGTGTATACATCTTTCTGCACTGAGGAAGGGCAAATGATAGTCCCCAAATTCCTGTTACACCAATGGGCAAGTTGTCTGATTATGTCAAAATGTGAAATTCTTCATTTTTTTATATGAATTATTACATGCCTTACTAGACATAATGAAGCTGACATGTTACTATCTGCAACAGATTGTGTGGTTTCATAGGTATTTATCAGGAATGCTTCAGAGCAGTATCTTGTAAACTAATTTTCTCCAAGTTACATAGTACGCAAACAGGTGCTCAGACAAGCTAAACCTGCACTATGATTGTTAAAAACTCAGCTTTAATCTATTGTGCTAACTGATAAACATCTGCATTCACTTTCTTGGGTAGTGCTTTCTTGTTTACAGTATGCTACACTATTGTTTCTGCACAGAATTTTGAACATTTTAAAGTCAATGTCTACCTGTTGTTTCATCTGCATTAACTGTGTGCTGGTGATTTAGTTTTATCAAAGGACAATTACTAATGTTTCTTTATTATTTCAATTGGGGTACTGTCAGTTGGGATACCTTATGCCCATCCAATTCATATCTGTCCCATGGCCATGGGCTACAATGCCTGTGGTGCAAGACTGGAGGGTAGTTAGAATGTTTCTCACAGAAGCACCTATGGAGCCCATATTTGCCACCAGTGACATTAGCAGTACTTTTTTCTCTCTGCCCCTATACTTCAAGTCACCATGTAGTTGATGCATGTTATTCTATAAGCCAGGGTGCACATTCACCATCTCCACAGTGCTATGGGTAGCATCTCTCTGTGCCTGGTACATCGACATGCACATCTGCTGGTTAATGCTGAGTCACAGTAATATCAATGACAAACCTGAAGTCACGGTGGTGCTGCAGCAACCTGTGCCTCCCCCTTTGGTAAGTATGTGTCCTTTAGAGGCAGTGTGCATGTCAGGTAGATAGATGACTTCTAGCATGCATTGCTGAGGCTGTGTGTTTAGTCTGTAACTGTATATGAGATTTCTATAATGGTTGATGTAGGTGAGCCCCCCTTGTACTGTTGCAGATAGTACCACTGTGTCATTTGCTTGCTGATGTCATCTTCAGCCATAGTAGCCTTGCTGACATCAGGCCTATGTTCTTGTGTTGTGCTGGATAGACCCCCCCCCCCCATCAGAGGAACCTGTAAAAGCATGAACACACATGACACAGTGTCAGCACATATACATATTTAAGTCTCCATGACATGTTTACTGGTACTTTAACAAGTATACTTTGTCATGAAGGTTGTTGCAATTGAAGGTCAGAGGTGCCTGGAAGGCAGGTGAGTCTTTGTCAGTCATCCCCTTCAAATATGCAATGAACTAAACAATACTATACTGTAATGAATGTTACTAACACATTCGTTTTCCTGTTGACACAAAAGTGGATAAGGCCAGCTCGGCTCCCACATTCAAGCAATCCCTGAGTATAAGGTTCCACCCTCTCCCACAAAAAACACCTTGACCTCTGGGATCCACTTAATTCTTTGTAGTCCAACCCTATGTTGGGCTTGTCTTTTGCAATGCTCTGTGCCTTGTCTTTTGCATGGAGTAAGATATCATTAGCCTTCTGTCACACCTGTTGGAGAGATCTGTTATGGCTTCCTATAGCATTCGTCTCCTGCACCAGTCTCAGCCATATCTGATCCTGATAATGTTTACATGCAGCACCTTTGCTCTGGAGTATATGTATGAAGCGTCTGCAGTAGCACATCATTCCTAGTTCCTGGTCTTTTCAAAGCATTGCTGCCCTCATGTGGCCATGCCACTACCTAGACAGTCAGTGAAACAATATTAATTTCATGAACTTTAATCATACTTTGTCTTAGGAATGGGGACCATTCCCGTCATGGTATTAGAAACCCAAAAGACTTGGAGAAATTAAAAACATCAGTAGGCATGTATGGTATGTAATGGGATGCATGTACCTACACCCACAGCCTTCCCCTTTATGCACCTGCTTATCAGCAACAGTTGGTGCTATGTACAGACCCCTCCCTCCCTTTATATGCTGTAATCCCATTCCTCTTGTGGCATGCCCTTCTCAAGGTTTCATACATTCACAGTTGCGTCATCGGACCCACTTACACATCCACCACAACATCTGCATTCCTCTGTCTCTGACATCCACCCATAGCTGGCCTTAGGCATAGGCCAACTAGGCGGCCACCTAAGGCACCGCTGTAGCAGGGGCGCTTTTCCGGTATTTATTTGGTGTAGGTAGACCAGGATGGGGGCACTAGGTGGTGTGGAGGGGCACCATACAGCCCTTTTGCCTAGGGCACCAGTTGACCTAAGGCTGCTCCTGATCCACCACAGTGTTTCTTGCCATTGCTGAGGCACTTTACTAAGCAGGACTCTTTCCTTACCTCTGTGATACTCCATGTTTACAAAATTTCTTCTGAAATTATTTCATGTCATAGCTTTACTTTTGTAAGCACTGTTATGCAAAATGGCATTGATGCTTTACATCATGTTTTAAACACCTATTTAGTGTAACAATTAAGCTCTTGGCTATTTAGTGCCAGTGCCAGTGACTTAGTGTTGGTGTGTAATGCACTGTGAACAGAAAAACAAAAAATCCGGAATTGCAAAGCCAAACTTTAATATCACAAAGTATAATTCTGTAAAGCTTTCAAGTAGCACCCTTCCTCAGTGCAGTATGAAACTATCTGCAACACTTCTTAAATACACAGAAAGACACAGCCAGCCAACCTGTCAAAATGCTTGATTAATTAACTAATTAGTTACTTAATGCAGTACATTCTCAACACATGCATAAAAAATGTTGCTTACAAGGATAATTAAAATATATAAATTCAGCTATAAAATGTTATTGACAAACATTTAGATTAACATTTAAACTAAATATACTCTGCAATCATAACTTCATCTGCTTCGCCTTCAGTAAAGGTTTGAGGCTAATAGCAGCATTCAGTCCTGGAACTGGATTTTAAAATTAAATGCAGACAAAATTCCAGGACTGAATGCTTTTAATGCATGTGTTGAGAATGTACTGCTTTAAGTAACTAATTAGTTACTCAATCAAGCATTTTGACAGGCTGGCTGTGTCTTTCTGTGCATTTAAGAAGTGTTATGGATAGTTAGTTACATAATGCACTAAGGAAGGGTGATATCTGAAAGCTTTGCAGAGTTATAATTTGTGATATTAAAAGTTTTTATCTTGGCTTTGTAAGCCCAGCTTTTTTGTTTTATGTTGCTATATTTTCTTAGCCATTGACTGCATTTACACTTTTTTTGCTGGTATTTTTTTTTTTTTTTTTTTGCATTGTGTAATCCACTGTCAAAGCCTGATTGTGATGGACATGCACATAACAGTAACCAGCCATGCCAGGACTCCACCTTAGCCCTATCCTGGTGTATTCCCTCCTTTATGTGCCCTTCCCCATTCCTTAATCATTGTCTTACCTCACCATCACCATATCTTCTTTCTCTCTGTACATCTTTCCATCCATTGTCTCCCCCTTTTGTGTGTATATCACCCCTATTTTTCTGAGTCTGTGTTTTACATTTGTCTGCCTTTGTTTTTTGCCCCTCTCCCTCTTGCCCATCCACAGCAATCCCTTACCTTCTGCACCTACCTTTCCTTTATAAATCTTACAAAAGGTGCTCCTTCCATAACCTCCCCATTATTCACACCCTATAATTACCATTGTGGGGTTCTACATTGTATACATGAGCATACAATGACTTGACTTTCGTTACTTGCTGTGGCTGTGACATCCATCATTTAGGGTTGTTATTGCCATAGGACAGCCTAGTATTGTTTGTTCCTCTATTGCAAAGCTTCTGTTTTCCTAGGCAGCTTTTTGTTGGGTCAGCAAATGCTACTCAAAACTTAATAATACATGTTTGATTAGGTGTGAGCTGCTTCACATTGTGACATCTTTAAACATTACTGTTTGATTAGATGTGAGTTCCTTCACATTATGACATCTTTAAACATTACTGCTGATTAGGTGTGAGCTGCTTCACATTGTGGCATCTTTAAACATTACTGTTTGATTAGGTGTGAGCTTCTTCACATTGTGACATCTTTAAACATTACTGTTGATTAGATGCGAGCTCCTTCACATTGTGACATCTTTAAACATTACTGTTTGATTAGGTGTGAGCTCCTTCACATTGTGACATCTCTAAACATTACTGTTGATTAGATGCGAGCTCCTTCACATTGTGACATCTTTAAACATTACTGTTTGATTAGGTGTGAGCTCCTTCACATTGTGACATCTCTAAACATTACTGTTTGATTAGGTGTGAGCTGCTTCACATTGTGACATCTTTAAACATTACTGTTGATTAGATGCGAGCTCCTTCACATTGTGACATCTTTAAACATTACTGTTTGATTAGGTGTGAGCTCCTTCACATTGTGACATCTCTAAACATTACTGTTTGATTAGGTGTGAGCTGCTTCACATTGTGACATCTTTAAACATTACTGTTTGAGTAGGTGTGAGCTCCTTCATATTGTGACATCTTTAAACATTACTGTTTGATTAGGTGTGAGCTGCTTCACATTGTGGCATCTTTAAACATTACTGTTGATTAGGTGTGAGCTCCTTCATATTGTGACATCTTTAAACATTACTGTTGATTAGATGTGAGCTCCTTCACATTGTGACATCTTTAAACATTACTGTTTGAGTAGGTGTGAGCTCCTTCACATTGTGACATCTCTAAACATTACTGTTTGATTAGGTGTGAGCTGCTTCACACTGTGACATCTTTAAACATTACTGTTTGATTAGTTGTGAGCTGCTTCACATTGTGACATCTTTAAACATTACTGTTTGATTAGGTGTGAGCTGCTTCACATTGTGACATCTTTAAACATTACTGTTTGATTAGGTGTGAGCTGCTTCACATTTTAACATCTTTATACATTACTGTTTGATTAGGTGTGAGCTGCTTCACATTGTGACATCTTTAAACATTACAGTTTGATTAGGTGTGAGCTGCTTCACATTGTGACATCTTTAAACATTACTGTTTGATTAGGTGTGAGCTGCTTTACATTGTGACATTTTTGAACGTTACAGTTTGATTAGGTGTGAGCTGCTTCACATTCTGATATCTTTAAACATTACTGCTGCACAAGTATGCAATGCTTGTCTATGAATCCAGTCATAACTGTTGTTCCTGGATCTAGGAATCTGTGTTACAGTGCTACTCAAAAATGTTATTAATATTACTGATTAGTTGGAAAAATGTCTTTCAGCTGCTGAGCTCTCTTTTCAAGATGGAATTGTAATCCTCTAGAGCTATGCTTGACACTTACAGAAATAAGCTGCAAACAGAAGTCAAACTAATACCCAAAGGTCTGAACCTTACAATTTTACCTCACTGTGAATCTGAGAATAGTGCAATCCTTGAAAAAAAACTGTTCAGAATGGTACAATATACTAACAAAGCAATACCATAGCTTAAGTAATCTGTCCATCTGGGTCTGTCTAGAGAAAATGGAATGCTTTTATTCTACAGATGCATTTTAAGTAAACTACTGAGTGCAAGAAAACAATAATTTAGTTTCTGAGTCTTCAATATTCCATAATAAATATTCATAGTATTTTTTCAGAATGCCTACTTTTTTCTTTTCAGTTTTGTGAAGCAGAAGTTGCATGACATGTGGATAATAGTGCAAAGGCCAAGTGATTTGATAAATACACTGGACTGAAAAGTGCTTTTATTAAATGAGGTTGGTTGTGTCCTTGTCCCATAGAGTAGTAACCACAGATTTGACTACATTAACTCTGGAGGGACACAGGCTGAATTCAGAGATAGAAAAAAGAAAACTGTGTTCAATAGTTGAATTGATAGGGCTTTGTTATCAACATGGTTTTCAATTGCATCACTTTTGAAATATTCCCATGCCATGAATGTGTGCAACAATTCAGTTGATGTTTAGTGACAAATATAGTCAAGGGGTGTCTTACATATGATTAAAGATGAGTTATTCAGATTGTAGCTGCACAAACACAAATAGTTGAAAGTATGCTTTGTAAAGTATTTAAGTGTGGTAGCTTGTGTGTTTGAGACCACTGTGTACTTTAATGGTGGTTTCTCCTTTCTTCACTGTTATGGGATAATGGAGTTAGTACATATAAGTTTTGGGGTTGTAATTGGTTTGCCTCCTACATAATGGCAAAATAATTTGTTATATACAGATGAGCTAAAGTGCTCCATGTTGGCTGTGACTGCAGAAGAGTTTAGTGAGCAATTGTGTGGCAATTATTCACAGGAAAGCATGTTTACCTGCACTCTTGTAATGTAATAGCAGGTGGCAACATTTTTGCAATGTGGTCTTACTTCCATTTCTTGAATATTATCCCTCTGGAAAAGAATGACAAGTTAGAATTTAAAATTATAGAAAAGCACTAACTCTTTATTAAAAAAATGACACTGAATTACCATGAAATAAAGCAAAACAAATGCAGTACTCCTACCATTCATCTTCCTGTCAGGATAGCTGTTGTACTTCAACATAATCTCCTTTCTTCCTCAAAGGAGAGCTAAAAATTATAAACCTTAATTTTATTAAGCAGTTCATTAGAAAACAGAAGGTCAGACATACAGTTATTTAAATGCCATTTCTACAAACAGAAGGAAAAACATTTTCAGTTAGCTTATAAGGGGGGGACTCAGCAAACATAATTGTATTTTGAGGTTTTTGCAGATGTCGTGATTTCTATATTGTGTACTTAAAGGTAAGGCCTAATAAATACTAGATTACTGTTACAGTATTTGATCTTAAAACTTTAAATCATATTTATGGAAGTCATTAGTCCTCTTTAGTTAACTCTGTGAAATATGCATTTTCAAGCAAGTATTGCACAGTTAAACATGTTGACAGTTGTATGAACATAATTTAATAATGTAAAACAGATCGATCTGAACTGCTGCACGGTATTTCCAATACAAAATATTTCAGCCATCTTCCAGGCAGATCAGTATTAATAAAGTTCTTATTTTTTAAGATTTTTTTTATTAATTTAACATATTTATCAGTACTTATTTCCATAATCAAATTACAGAGATTTCTTAACCACTTTATTATTTAAAAAATCATATACATGTGTACTTTTAAACTCAGACAAGTATAAAATATGTTGATTTGGTTTTGCATCAAACATAAAAAAGGATGAAATGCTCTCTCTCTCTCTCTCTCTATATATATATATATATATATATATATATATATATATATTGACGCACACACACACACACACACACACATATATATATATATATATATATATATATATATATATATATATATATATATACATATATACACACACACACACACACACACACACACACACACACACACACACACACACACACACACACACACACAGTCTGTACCATGCCTGCTGCTGAAGTTTCCTGCCCCAGAAGGATCTGTTCTGTGGCCTCCCACAAAATTGGATGAAAAGGGGGATGCCCCTAATCTCTCAGGTGCCAAATGTACTCCCTGTGATTGCATCCATAGGTGCACACCATAAGTATGAGGGCAGCACTTGCTGTTCTTCATTTGGAAGTAGTCGGGATGCCACCATGTTCCACCATGGACCTTATGACAATTATGAGGGCATTGTACCTGGACTCCATTGTCTCTAGTAGGTACTGACACTGCTGGGTGACATCCTCACAGAAGCCACACAGCAAACCAATCACCTCTGTATCAGCATGGGCAGCTGCAGACTGTGCCCAGATTATAGCCTTGCAAATCTGTTTATCAGTCTCAAGCACTGTCCACATACCAGAGGCTGGTTAGGATATCTGACAGTGCTGGAAACTGCTGGTAAGCTGTTTCACCATGGGTATAAACATGCAGAATACAATGAACACATCTGATGCAGCAGCCCCAGGACAGCTGTGGCAGTGCTGTCAAACATAGGGAGCTCCACCTTGTCATACATGATATAGCATATATATAGGCCACAGGTATGTTATGGTATGGTCACAGAGGTACACAAGGGGTAAGGGCACACATGTGCATGTACACAACTGTGGTAGAGAACACAGAGAAGTTTACATAGATGTATGAATGATTAATAGGCCTTCTCAAACAGAACAGCTAGCTGCATACTGGGAGGGGCATAGGTGACAGTGAGTATAGGGCAATGCTGACATGAGTTGCCTGTGCAGACAACCACCAAGTATCCCCTACTCATACAACCATACAGCCATAACATACATGTGTATGGGCAAATTGGAAGTTTTGTTGTTGCTGGTAGATGCGGTAATATATATATGTATATATATATATATATATATATATATATATATATATATAATATATATATATATATATATATATATATATATATATATCCACACACACACACACACACACACACACACACACACACACACACACATATATATATATATATATAGAGAGAGAGAGAGAGAGAGAGAGAGAGCTTGGCAGATGGTAAGCATAATTTTTTTTTTTCAAAATGTGAGTCAACGTTTTTTTTTTACTGACTTAATTTGGTCTTCAAGAAATCTGTTAATATTTTGTGAGCTCACTATAATATAGGGGTTGGGAAATATGTCCTTTTCCCAGTATTGCATGATTTCTGTGTTGGTGTATTTATTTAGAAGGTGTTGTGGGCAGTTGCCTTCCTGCATTGTTATTTATTTGCATGATCTGAGCTTATGTCTCAGAGCATGTGCTGTGTGACACTTTTTGTGTTGAGTTTACACTATTTTGATTTTACCCATCTTTATATAAGTTCATACCCACATGCTTATACAGTGCTCAGGCCCTAGAGCCATCTAGAGCCATCTAAGAGCACAGATTCATATGATGAAGATTCATACACCCTATCACCAAACCAAGCATCCAAACTCATTTTAAAACAGTCCAATCCTTTTGCAGATCTTATATGTACAGGCAAATTATTCCAAAGATGGTCATGTTGACTGTAATAAACAAATCACTATGTTTACACATTTTAGTTAAGAATTTCAAATTGCTATGTTTAAGAGTTCTTAAACTATTATTAAAGTCAATATCAAACATAATTTGCAAACTGATAGCATGAATCATGATAACATAAAAAGTTTTAAAAGCAAGTATAAATTTACCATGTTAACATCTATAACTAATGGAAAACAGATCCAAATGTTTATATTTTTGTCATTTGTATCTCCATTTTCATAAACAGGGGTAACACATTAAAGTTTCCAGGAAGATGGTACACATCCTTTAACCAGCAATTTGTTAAATATATTTATATGTGCAGGTAGCAATGAAGTAACAACAAACAGTAAATATTTTACAGATCTATACATGTTGACAAAAGCTGCAGTTAAGCATTGTACTGTGCAGTACAGGCACACTAGTTTTGTCATGCTCTCTTCCTACTGAATGGCTCTCATGTATATTACACTGTTGACTTACCACAGCACTGCAGGACACTTTGCACATTTTCAGGTATCTATCATGTAGATATGCTGCTTCTGTGCTCCGAAACAGGGTTGTAATCTGCCGAATTACTGGAGTCTATGTTCATGCATCGAATATGGATTACAGTAAACTCCTTATCGAACATGAAACCGTGAAACTTTAAAGTACTGAAAGTGAATAACATTGTTAAACAATTCATCGAATGGCCATAACTGGCCAACAACACCCCCTACACCCCCCCAACTATATATACCATCTGTGAGATAGCACTACAGTGGGGATTAAGGCAAATTTAAAAAAATGTTTCCTTCGCTTAGCTTATGCATCACAGTACTTACTGGTTGTTGGCCAACTATGGCCATTCGATGAATTATTTTACAATATTAAGTGTTTTCAGTACTTTAAAGTTTTACTGTTTCATGTTCAGTTATAAGGCATTTATTGTAATCCATATTCGATACGTGAATATAGACCCAAATTACTGTTACAGCTGCTGTTATCTTGCTGCATATTTTGGCATCTAAGGTCATGTGCTGGTAACTAAAGTCTCAAGTAAGTACTAGTTTGCATGGATTTCATGCTAATGAGGACAGATCCTGATGATGTCAGTGAACCACTTTATTTCACTGAAGTGCATCAGTATAACAAGGTGTACATAGGGCCCACTGCATGCCACAACCAGATCATCATGCTACATTGTAACACTAAGGAATGGTAAACCATCATCATGCTACATTGTAACACTAAGGAGTGGTAAACCAGATCATCATGCTACATTGTAACACTAAGGAGTGGTAAACCAGATCATCATGCTATATTGTAACACTAAGGAGTGGTAAACCAGATTATCATGCTACATTGTAACACTAAGGAGTAGTAAACCAGATCATCATGCTACATTGTAACACTAAGGAGGGGTAAACCAGATAATCATGCTACATTGTAACACTAAGGAGTGGTAAACCAGATCATTATGCTACATTGTAACGCTAAGGAGTGGTACATGAAAATTCAAAGTCACATTTAAAGCAAAAATCACAACCTGCCATTTTATTTGGCTGCATATTCATGGTGATGGCTGCAGATGTTAATGCCCCTCAGAGAGTCTCTCTCTTGTATTCTAAGGAGACAAAACAGCTGGTTCAAGAAATGGCTGCTGAGGCCTTATGTTTTATGTTTTATAAGTTGGATGCCTGGTACAATCTGGCTGAGCAGCTAACCAGGATTACTGCCATCCCCAAAATTAGCAATAAATATTAGCCATGATATGATTACCTGAAGAGTCACTACCCTACAAGTCTCTGAGTATAGGTACAGCAGGAAAATGGTCAAATGGAGCCTTAGGCAGTAGAATGGATGACCACTATCACCCATCCCCTGCAGCCATTCAAATGTCCCATTACTTGGCTGGCTATCCCCAATTTGGATGGCAAAGTGGTGCAGCAGTTAACATTGTCACCTCACAGAACAAGGTTCTTTGGATCAATTCTTGGCTGGGGTGTCTTCTGTTCAGAGTCTGCATGTCCTCCTTGCATTCATGTAGGCTTCCTCCAGGTGCTCCAGTTTTCTTACATGTTACAAAGACATGCATCTGGAGCATTTCTCCCCAGGCTGCCTCTGAAAATTGGTTCATTCCAAGTCGGACTTTCCCGATAAACAAATGTTAAATAAATAAATAAATTATCATAAACGCTGTTTAAACCAGTCAAAACCTGTCAGTATTCATACTATTTTCTTATTTAGTTTTACAATAATTACAGAGATGTGGATTTCATTTAAAACTTTTATTTCAAATTTTATAGTACAAACACTGATGATCATTTGTTATCAAAACAAAACAGTCTCACATTAAAATGGACTTAGCATGAACAGAAGTAAATGTTTTTTCCCTTTAAGCTCACATTCATGGAAAAAGTATTGAAACTCATATTCATTGAAAAATTCACTTAGCCAGTGGTGGATTAAGCGCACCTTGGGACCCTGGGCAGTTTTGAAACTGTGGTCCCACCACAAACAATTTTAGGATCATGCATAAATGCATGCATTCTTAGATTCCCCTTCTTGTTTGCTTTAAAGTATATTTCATGTTTAATACAGCAACAATTGTTATTGTGTGTCTTAAATCTGTTGTTTTGCACATTTTTCCTGTAAGTAGTGAAACAAAATGTATGAACCAATAATGGCAAAACAACCAATTTCAGAACATTTCAACCAAAAAAACCCCACAAACTGCTGTCATTATAATCCACCAATATCTGTACTCAGCAGTTATAGCCACATTATTGACTGGGTACACTTTGCACGTCTGATTGTGATAAAAATGGTCATAGTAAAATATTCCAGTTTGCTTTACACACACATACGCTTGCCCTGCAAAGTTAGATTAAAGACTGTATAAAATACAACCAGATTATAAGAGCATAAGGTACTTTAATCCACAGAAAGCTCCCCCACTAGCAGTTATAGCCACTTTGTTGGCTGTGCGCAACCCATTTTGTTATAAAGGAATAAATTACATGCACTTTATTAGTATTATAAATGCATTCTAATAGAAATCCTTTTAATCTATCAACTTTCTATGTTTGTTACATAGCACTATTTAAAATCTGTCCCTATTATTGTCTCTTTGTTTCACCATTATTTTTGGCTTTGTCCAGATTTTGTGTACTAAGGGGTTAAGAGATATGATACCATATGATCCAGCTATGTGTAGCTCAATTTAAATAGGAAAATATTTATGAGAGCATAAGGCTTATAGTGCCTCCATATTTGAACTGTTTCTTACTGAAATTGGTACACCTTGTTTGCTGTAGCATAGACTAGACCCAGGCCTGCTGAATCTAGCTTTGTTTGTATGCTTGTTTGCTTGTTATTTCCCTGAAATGCTAATTCCACCTAAAACACGGCTTTTCAGAGCTTCTGTGGATCCCTAGTGATATCTGCATTGCTTACTGTACTTATTTCCTTGTTTCACTTGAAAGAAAGTTACTGTTTGTTGTTTTTGCATTTAAGTTACCTGTAACACATTGCATTTAAGTTACCTGGCACTTGCTCACTAAAGCAATTATATGTCAGCACTAAAAATTAAAAGCACTACACCCTCACAAACTCCCCTTGAGTACCTTGTTCCCCAATGGCCCTTTTTTCAATTATAAAGGAATTCCCAATACTATTCTAGCATGTCCAAAGGTCAGTTGTCAATCTCCTCTCCGGTCCAGCTGGTGAATCTGGGAATCTTGAGGCAATGTTACAACTGCCTCATGTACACAGACAACCCTCTCCTCCTCCCAACAAATTCCAACACATGTGAGAGATGCAACCATATAGCCAAACTGGAGGCTAAGCTCTCTCAACTCAGTACTGGCATAACCAGTCAGGAGGAGAAGGAAACCACACTCACTACAATTCCAGTCTCACATAGACCTACCACGACAGCAAACCAAACACATAAACACACAAAAACATGCTCAGAGGCTCTAAATAAAAATCTGTCTAAGCAGCAGAGACCTCCAAAGCAGACACCCAAGCAACCGCTACCCCAAAACAAAACACGTGCAACACATAGCTCACAAAGCCAGTGTGCCGAACAGTCACAGCCCTTAAGGCTAAACAAACCACCTGATACACTTGTAATAGGTGACTCTATCATCAGGCACACTGACGTCCTGCTCACCAGACTGAACAAGGAGAAGGTGACGGTGAGCTGCCTGTCGGGCGCTAGGATCCGCCACATAACACAAGCACTCAGGTCACTCCAAGGCAAGTACAAATATGACTCCATCATTGTCCATGCTGGTGTGAATGACCTGAGATGTACCTCCCTGGACTACATGAAAAGAGACATAGAGGAGCTCTCTGAGCATGTAGCCCAGGCCGGTATGACCCTGACCTTGAGTAGCATCTTACCCTCACCAAGAATGATGCCACAATATGAAGACAAGATGATTAATTTCAACAATTGTCTTAAGTATTGGTGTCATGCAAAGGGGATCCAATGCCTGTCAGCCTGGGATGACATGCTCGACAAGCCATGATGCTTCGCTAGGGACGGCTTGCACCTGTCACCCCTGGGCTTTCGGATATTGGCAAAGGCTCTTGCTACCCCCATAGCGCCTTTTTTAGGCAAGGCTCAAAAGACAAACCCACCTACATAGGTATCATAAGGGATAAGAAACTAAGAGTAATGCTACTCAACGCCAGAAGTCTAAACCTCAAGATGCATGCACTCGAAACTCTCCTTAGCATGGAGAACATCGATATCTGTGCAGTAACAGAAACCTGGTTCAAGGCTCCCGAGAGCACCCCAGCACTACCAGGTTATACCTCATACCATGATTTTTGGCCTCAAAACTTGGACCGAACCAGAAAAGGAGGGGGGGTATCAATATTCTTCAAAGATACCCACACCTCCAGGTTGGTGGCACAGCACGAAGCATCAGAGACTATCCATGTGCAACTAACAGTGGGTAAAACTGTCTTCCAGTTTATAGCCTGCTACAGACCACCCTCCCAAACCCAGGAACCCCACTCGGCCTTCCTGAGAACACTGGAAAATATGAAGGTCTCTCCAAACACCATTATATTGGGTGACTTCAACTACCCAAACATAGACTGGGAGCATTACTCTAGCTCCAACACCCTAGTGCAAAGGTTCCTAGAATATATAAACTCAATTGCTATGGAACACCTTGTTACCACTCCCACAAGAGGGGAAAACATACTGGACCTGATCATCACCAACATGGGGACTCTATGCTCCAGACCAGAAGTATATCCCTCACTGGTAAGATCAGAACATAAACTAATCTCACTGGATATTCACATCCCGACCCCACCCCCTGCCCAGAAAACCACAGTGAAAAACTTCTCTAAAGCAAATTTCACACTCCTCAAAACCGAGGTGGAATCCTTCAAAGCCCCCTGGCCTGTGGAAAATATGGCCCAGACCGTAGAATCCTTTATAAACGCATTCTATGAACACCTTCAGGAATGCATGGATCATGCAATCCCAAATAAAACCAAGACCCAATCCTCCAAAGGCAGGCGTCCTGTCTGGTGGACCCCAGCCATAAACAAACTATACAATAGAAGGAGGAAGCTACTACATGATAGAGCAAAATCCCAAAAAGGGAAGGCATCTCTGATCAGTGTTAGCAAAAAACTACGGGCACTCATAAAATCGTCTAAGGCCAGCTTCGAGAGAAAAAATGCACAGGACACTAAGGATAATCACAAGGCTTTCTTTAGTTATGTTAGGAACCTGGGTGGGAATTCCCAGACATGCTCAGAATTAGTCCAAAATGACAAAAATACACTGAACCCACAGACATTGCCAACATCCTAGCTGACAGGTTCAGTGCAAACTCCCCCCCCTCCCCACCAAAAGGGCAAATATCTATCCCAGCAGAGTGCTGCCCCCCTGACATCTCAGATGCTCAGGTAAGAGCCCCCCTCTCCAAAGCAAAAAACACAGCATCAATGGGACCAGACGGTGTCCCGGGCTGCATCCTACATGAACTCCAAAAAGAGCTAAACCTGAACATAAAACTACTGTTCAATCTCAGCCTTACCACAGGATATGTACCCAAAGAGTGGCGTACAGCAACAGTGGTCCCTCTCCACAAAGGTGGTGCCTCAACGGTTCCTGGAAACTATCACCCCATAAGCCTGACTAGTTTGGTCTGCAAAGCTACGGAAAGGATCAACATGGACCTCATAAATAAAGATATTGGGGACCTACAGACACTGGATCCTACCCAGTTCATCTTTGTTAAGGGCAGATCTTGCCTCTTAAACCTGGTCAATTTCTTTGAAACAGTCACCAAGGCCATTGACGAGGGGAAGGTGGCCCACACAGCCTACCTGGACCTCGCAAAAGCCTTAGATACAATACCCCACTTGGGCATTATAGATAAGCTCATCAGCTTAAATATAAACCCCTATGTCACTAGATGGGTTGCAAACTGGTTCAAGGACAGAACCCACATGATTAGAATTGCTGGAGCCATGTCAGACTCCAAACCAGTTACAAGTGGCATCCCACAAGGCTCAGTCCTGGGACCTCTCTTGTTCGGTATATATTTCTTGGAGGTACAGTCCAACACGGAAGAACTGTGGCTGACCAAGTTCGCAGATGACTGCAAACTGGGTGCCATAATCGACTCTCCAGCCGACACAAGCATCCTCCAAAAGGGTCTCATAGAAACAGACAACTGGTGCCAGAGCCATGGTCTCAAGCTAAACGCCAAAAAGTGTATAGTCATCCCCTTTTGGCAAAAACAAAGTGCCCACAAATTACCACATAGGTGGTAATCCATTAAGTACGGAAGAAGTAATTAGGGACCTGGGGACCCAAGTTGATAGCAATCTCTCATTTGACAACCACGTGGCCAACCTGGTCAGAAAAACATTTTATATAGCCCACCTAATCATGAAGGGATTCACATCTAGATCAGGGGAAGTCATCGTGCTTCTTTACTCATCCCTCATCAGGCCCATAATTGAGTACAATGCCCCTTTTGGGATGTACCTTACCAGACACCTGCAGCAACTGGAAAGACCCCAAAAGTACCTCACCAAGAGGATCAAAGGGCTCAAACAGATGCTATATGCTGCCCGGTTAAAGAAACTCCAGCTCTACTCAGTGGCATACCATCTGCTCAGAGGCGATCTGTGCCTGACGTATAAAGCCATGTCCAATCCGGAATTAATGGACATGCTGCACCTCAGAAAATCCAATTCCCATCAAGCTACGCGCTCGAGAGACTTGAACCTCAGCACTGAAATAAATAGGACATGCTGGAGGGACAGATTCATAACCCAGAGGCTCCCTTCACTCTGGAATAAAATCCCAGTCCAGGTTAGGCAGAGTCCCTCATTGACTCTCTTCAAGAGGAATCTTGATGAGTGGATGGGGGATCATAGGTTTACCCCGGGTATCAATTCTGTGTCACTTTTAGACAGAGGCACAGTATACTAACCTTGAAAAAGGGCATAGCAAAATTAATTTAAAATGGGTGGCGAAAGCCAAACACACTGGCTAGGCTTATAAATGCCCTAGGGCAGATAGCCTAGTATGAACCTATGAACCTATGAACCTATTAGATGAACTGCATGAAACTGTATGGACATCACTGGCATTTTACCATACATACCTCTGAAATGTCCAGATTTTTGCATCATATTTTTGGTATGTTCCTCATAAGATTTGTGTGTTTTCTGGCATATCACTCAGGATTGACATCACCAAATAATGATATGCATTAGAGTTTCAGACTTCATACACTTCAGAAAATGCATTCTAATAGAAATCCTTTTAATCTATCAGCTTTCTATGATTGTTATAGCACTATTTAAAATCTGTCCCTATTATTGCCTCTTTGTTTCACCATTAGTTTCGGCTTTGTCCAGATTTTGTGTACTAAGGGGTTAAGAGATATGATACCATATGATCCAGCTATGTGTAGCTCAATTTAAATAGGAAAGTATTTATGAGAGCATAAGAAATATTAAACACTTGACAGCATATACTAAGTCGATAAGCAAAGTCTCTGCTAAAGTAAAAGCCATCTGAATAATTTCACATTAAAGAGAACTATTACGAATTCAGAGGTCACTCCTGGCAAACAAATTTGCATTTTAGTGCTTCATCTACAAATTCAGTGCCTGCTGCCCTTGAAGACTGAATTGCCTAGATGCTAGGCATACAGTCTTAGAGACCATGAAGATATGTAGGCCAAATTCTGAATTGTTCCAAAGCATTCTCTGCTTCAGTGACTTGGTCAATGTCAAACTGCTGGTAAATTAAGGTAAAAAGATTCAAATCCAGAAGCCTTATCACAGGAAGCCAATCATTAACAATTTGGAGCCTTAGTTCTTTGTGCTAACTACATGAGTAACAACTCATGAGATACCAGGCACAGGAATGGAAAACCAAACTATTTAATGACATTCCAAATCCAAGTGTGTGACCCTCCAGTGGCAATGAAACGAAAAGCAGAGATTCAAAGGAACTTCAAATAAGATGCATTCATAAAAAATAATAAAGTTTATTCCAATGAGTGAGCGCTTTCGCCAAAGGCTTCTTCAGACTCTTAAAACAATGAATAAAACTGTTTGAATCATTTTTAAACCATCCTTAAGCTTCCTATTGGACATTACAAATTGATATGTCACATGTTATCTTGTCTTAAAGGAACAGATACTCAAAAAGTTAACATAGTTAAATGCAACAATATTTAGAAGGAATACTTCCAAATATACAATTAATGATCAGAATGTCCATGCAAATAAGTAAAAATATGCATATACCCTGATACATTCTAAAAATAAATAAAAGGAGCATTGTGCTTGGTCCTATATCATTCTACAATCATTAAAAACTGTTGCTACATTCATTAAAACCCTGAACATTCTCTCTCCTCATGGTGTTAAAAACATTAAAATCCTTAGATAAACAGCAAGTTTTATCGCGTTTCAATATCTAGCATCTCTACTAAGATAGTGGTGTGTCGAATGCAACTTTGCATATATCAGGTTAAAAAACTAATATAGCGAGAACTCTGTACTAAAAATGTAAGCGTACCTTTACCACAAAACAACATAGCGAATGTAATGTATTTCGCGATGTGCCTCATCAAGGAGTCAGACCTCATCATATCGGTGAAAGGCTGTTGTCCAAGATTAAAAAATTCCACAAATAGGAACCTCTTAGATTCCACGTAAAACAAACTGTTTACAAGTTGTAAAGTGCCGTGTGCTATAGGAACTCTGAATGCAATTGAGTACAACATAACTTCATGCGCTATGGTAACTGACTGACTCCTTGATGAGGCACATCGCGAAATACATTACATTCGCTATGTTGTTTTGTGGTAAAGGTACGCTTACATTTTTAGTACAGAGTTCTCGCTATATTAGTTTTTTAACCTGATATATGCAAAGTTGCATTCGACACACCACTATCTTAGTAGAGATGCTAGATATTGAAACGCGATAAAACTTGCTGTTTATCTAAGGATTTTAATGTTTTTAACACCATGAGGAGAGAGAATGTTCAGGGTTTTTAATGAATGTAGCAACAGTTTTTAATGATTGTAGAATGATATAGGACCAAGCACAATGCTCCTTTTATTTTTAGAATGTATCAGGGTATATGCATATTTTTACTTATTTGCATGGACATTCTGATCATTAATTGTATATTTGGAAGTATTCCTTCTAAATATTGTTGCATTTAACTATGTTAACTTTTTGAGTATCTGTTCCTTTAAGACAAGATAACATGTGACATATCAATTTGTAATGTCCAATAGGAAGCTTAAGGATGGTTTAAAAATGATTCAAACAGTTTTATTCATTGTTTTAAGAGTCTGAAGAAGCCTTTGGCGAAAGCGCTCACTCATTGGAATAAACTTTATTATTTTTTATGAATGCATCTTATTTGAAGTTCCTTTGAATCTCTGCTTTTCGTTTCATTGCCACTGGAGGGTCACACACTTGGATTTGGATTGCTCTCTTTTATGTTTACGTGAGTCTCCTGCCTCAACTGATAGCAGCACTGCATTTGGCTTTTTGAGTTGTATTTAATGACATTAGAATTGTACACACTAGAAAACAATAGAAAATATGAATGCTTTCATTTTAAACAAAGTTAAAACTTCACATTGGGAGATGTGGTGTCTCAGCAGGTTGGGGGTTGACTACAGACAATCAAGTGATGTTGGACAGGGAGTTCAAAAGGATTTCACATTTATTAAGCTATTATCTGATGAAGTTTTAACTTTGTTTAAAAAGAAAGTGCTCATCCTTTTATTCGTTTCTAGTGTGTATAAGTTATAATTTCATTAAACAGTTTGGTTTTCCATTCTGGTGCCTGGTTTCTCATGTGCAGTCTATGTTGGTCTGTTTTGCTCGTGATTTTTTGGGAAGAGTTTCTTTGGAAGGCTCCATGGCAAGGACAGGATTCCTGCATCCATGCAACTTTTCTCGGGTAATGGCATGGAGGATATTAATGCATCTGTTGGAAACATCACTCTACTCATTCAGCAATTGACAAGGAAGGTTGATGAATTTTTGGGACAGCCACAGTCAGTGACTAAGATAACCAATGAACATTTTAAATAATAATACGGCATGCATGCATTCTTTGGTCAATGGTAACTGAACACAAGCACAGTTTCCCAACATGGGACATGTTTCTGAACCTCAGAAATGCAATAGTGAGTTACCAGTTTTTAGTGAGTGGGTCCAAAATAACTTCTCATTTGCTCATCTTCCACATCTTCTGCCTTCTGAGGATATTTACGATTCATTGGATGAACTTGATTATAAGTTACTTAAATTGAAGCAGCTTCAATTGGAAAATGCCTATTTTTTTAATCAATCCAGGTCCAATGGGTTCTGAAAGGCCTAATGATGCAGCATTTTCCATCAGGAATGGAAGTCAGCTCAGCATTGCATAATTAACTTTAACATTTTTTTGATCATATGGGGTGCGAGTTCATGGAGATAGTGGTGAGGCACAATACTAAATTGATAGAGAAATTGACAACAGATGTAAATGCACTGGATAATATCATCAACACACATCCTCATTATGGCAGGCATAGGTATGAACATGCTAGAATGTTCACAAGTATTGAATATAAGATACAAGCCATCCATAATATAAAGAGCAAGAAACTAGAAAGAGATAGGGTGGCATATGAATGTAAACAGGCTTACTCCACTCCTCCTAAGGTGCTTAATAATGTGTGTAATAATTTGCAGAATAATATCAATGATAGTAATAATATGAGACCTAATAATTCAAGTGCTGACTCAATCCCTTTAGATGATCCCCCCTCTGAAGGTTGGAGAAGATCAGAAACAGGAATCAAATGAATTTCCAATGGGGTGTGGGAAACAGCAGCATACCATCATGGAGAAATCAGTACAATCAACCAACTTGGAACCCACCCCACGACCGCCACCAATCACGATGCAACCAGAACTGGAGGGGAAGGCAATGAGGGATGATGTTTTGGAACATGAAAATATGAACAAGTCATTAATGACAGTGATTTTTAGGATTGTCAATTATTTAGGCTTGTCACTAGATTCTGAATGTGCCAATGTGTTTACCAAAGGTTTCTCATTTGTTCCCAGTAAAAGAGCATCCCTCACAGACAGCATTATTGATTTAAAGTTATATTTAAGGAAGTTGAATCTCTCATTTATTCTTAATGATATTTCTGATTTTTTAAATACTTTTAGTGTGGTGAGTATGTTTAATCCACCTCTGCACCCTGTGTTGTCATTGTATGAGGAAAATCTGTGAGTTGGACTTAAGGAATTATTTTAATTTTCAGCATAAACCAGGACAGAAAATTTTACCCAAGCAAAAAGCTCATTTGATTAAAGCTAAAAATTCAAAATGTGTGGGTGATAGCATCGGACAAAGGAGGAGGTGTAATCATCATGAACTTAGTTGACTATAATGGAAGAATAATGGATATTTTGAAGGAGCATGCATATTCAGCCTGTTATTTGAATGAACTTAATTAGGCATATAAACTAATTCAAATTGAAATTAAGGATATGTTCATCAAGTGTATCACATTGGAGGAACACATCTAAATCAATTATCCAGCACCTAGAACCCCTACCATGTTCAGAGTCCCCAAAAATTCATAAATATGTTTGGGAGCCCCTTTGTATCCTATAGTGGATGGTAGGGGATCAATCACTTATGCTTGTGCACGTTTCCTGGACATCAGATTGAAATCCTTGCTGAAGGATGAGGTGAACCTGTGTATTGACTCTTGACACTTTTTGAAAAAGATCAATGGGCTCGATTATGATGACACTGATATATTAATCACCGTGGACATGAAAGACTCGTACATGGTAATCCCTCGTGATTTGGGGGTCACATGATTAGTGGACTATTTAAATAGAAAAGGACTGAACCAGGATCAAGTGAGTCTTTATGAAGAAATTATGGAAATGATCCTTAAGAGCAACTTTATTTAGTTCAATGGTGAATACTTTCTACAGCAGGAAGGAGTGACTATGGGTTTGCCTGTTGGTTCTCTATTCACCATTATTGTGATGCTGGAGTGGGAGCATAGATATATCATATGATGCCCCATTCAAGAGCATTTTAAGCTGTATCTACTCTACCTGAATGATGTCTTCATCATTTGAAAGAGGGAAGAATTGGTGATAGGACCCTTTATAGATTATATTAATAACACCACCACATTTTTAAGTTTCACAATTGACCATAATGATAACAACCTACCACATTTTGATGTTTTTCTCATTAAGGATAGAGCCAATAGGTGATATGTGTCAAGGACACATCAGAAGGCCACCTATTCTAACACTTAGTTACATTTTACCAGCTCTAACCCCTTCTTTCAAAAGAAAGTAATTATGAAAGGGCAGCTGGTTTGTGCAGCCCAATGACAACAATGGACAGCCAATTTGTGGATGAATGTGCTCTCATGAAACAGATGTTTCTCAATACCGCTTATTGGCTCCATTGATAAATGAAATGATCCAGGAGGTCATATATAAAAGAAAAACGGGGCATTTTGTAATATTACATAATGCAAGGGTGCAGAAGCAAGAACCATCTAACCAGGAATGTGAAATGGCATTATCTTTCAAGACTTCTCTTATCATGATGTTCAGTGTGGATAATATAAATATAAGAGCTATCCTGAACAAGTACTGGTCATTATTAAGGGAGGATATATCATTTCAGGAAATATAGGAATGCCACCTACACTGGTGTATAGGAGGGGCTGTATACTGAAGAATTTATTTGAGAATGTTCAGCCTATTAGGGGATCTAATTTGGGAATGACATGGTGCAGGAGATATTCTTCTTGTAAATACATATATATAGGTGATTGGCTTACTGTCAAGAATAAGTCTTTTAAAATGATGGTGAAAGAGGATTGTGAGAGTAAATTGTTGGTATATGTCAAACTATGTCAACAGTGTGATGGTTTTTATATAGGAAAAAGTAAAAGAAAGATTTGTGAATGAATTTATGAGCATAGCATTTTCAGGGCATTAAAAAAGGTAAAGTGACTAATGTCTTTTACAAGCACATTAATGATTACCCTGGGCATACTTTTAAATTTATGATTTTGGAGCAGATATATACAGATCTGAGGGAAGGTCTATGGAAGATCAAGTTAGAAGTAAGAGAAATCTTTTAGCAGATACATTGGAATGCATACAGTGGGTTGGGCATTAATGAGCAAGCCAGCATTGCAACAATATTAAAGTTAAAAGCACTGATGAGATGATTGCATCTTCACAGGTGTGTTTGGTATCATGAACGTGAAATATTTATATCCAGGTTTGTGGAAAAGATTCATTTTTATTTTGCAATTTTTTAATTAACTTGTTTGCATTTATATGTTTTAACACTGAGGTTATGCTCATCTATTTGGGGGTGTGGTGTAGCAGGTTCAGGATTGGCTGCAGACACTCATGTGGTATTGAGCAGGGAGTTCAAAAGGATTTCACATTTATTAAGATATTATCTGATGAAGTTTTAACTTTGTTTAAAATGAAAGCTCTCATTGTTTTTTTATTCTTTTCTAGTGTGTAAGGTTTTAGATTCATTAAACAGTTTGGTTTTCCATTCCAGTGCCTGGTTTCTCGTGTTCAGTGCAAATTAAATTACCTGAAAAATGTCAGCCCTTTTGTAGTTGCTTGAGGCTATAAAGAAGGTACTGTAAAAAGAGATTACTAAACTACAACATTTTATGGCTTCTGAAAAAAACAGTCTTAGCAAAACACGAAATGCTGGAATCCACTGCTGTCACACTGCACGTAGAATAAAAATATTTTTCCTTTTTAACTTATTTGTTATCTACTGTGTGGGTTGATAAATTTTGTTGACAACTTTTCTACTTTGAATGGCATTTTCATTTTTAGCAAAATTTTTCGTAGAATCATAGAATCATAGATTACTAGGCTATTGAGACAAAGGTCATTTTAAGCCTAGCCATTTCATCTCAATGTAATACCATAGAACTGTTAGTCAGTACCCAAGACTACATTTAGTGATGACTTCTCATGTCCAGGAGGGTTGTGGGCCCTATCCTGGGAAGAATTGATGGTGCCCCATCCACTCGTCCATGTTCCTCTTGAACAGTGACATAGAAGTGCTCTGTTTCACATGAATTGGTAGCCTGTTCCAAAGATGTGGCAGTCGCTGGGGGAGATAAATCTGTCCCTCTAGCATGTCCTATTTAAGTCCCAGGCTATATTTAGGTACCTAGAATGGGTAGACCTAGTCTCAGTTGATTTAGGTTTATTTAGCAGCTTAATTAAGTTTGGGTCTTGGATTGCTCTAGAGGCCAGGAATAAGTCTCTCCTAAAAAGTCTATATGATACAGAGTATAGTGACAGGGACTTTAGCTTGTCTTTGTAAGGCACGTGCTGAAGATCCTCCATCTTCTTTGTTAGAAACCTCTGAGGTCTCTCTAATTGGTTCAGGTGCTTAGTACAGTACATGCCAAATGGGGCATTATACTCAATTATGGACCAGATACATGTCAAGTATGGGGGGGGTTATAACTTCTTTTGCTCTTGAGGCAATGCCTTTACTAATAAAGTGTACTACATATAAAGTTTTCTTTACTACAGTAGACCCATGGTGGTCAAAGTTAAGGTCGCAGTCAACTTGTGATCTCAGGTCTGTTATCACATTTTGGGTACTTAAGGTATTGTTGTTGTTTTGATAGTGTGAGGGGGCATTGTTTATGCTGAAGGGAATGATGATGCATTTCTTTGCATGCAGTTTAAGACCATGACTAATACCAGGTTGATGGTCTGTTTGAGACCTTCATGGAGTATACTGATATCATTTGGGGATTCAAAGATTGTACCTAGTTTGCAGTCATCTGCAAACTTGGTCATCCACAATCTCTTAGTTTTGACCTAAAACTTCTGAGAAGTATATACCAAACAGTAGGGAGCTCCAGCACTCACATCTGTGGCACCCCACTGTTAACAGGTCTGCTGGTTTATGTCGTCACCCACTTTGATGGTGTGTATCCAGTTTGTGAGCCAGCTGACAACCCATCTTACAACAAAGGGGTTTACATTCAGTTTACTAAGTTTATCAGTAATGCTTGAATGTGGGATTGTGTCAAAAGCCTTTTCCAGGTTGAGGTATGCTGTGGACACAGATCTGCCCTCCTCAATGGCCTTGGTCACACTTTCAGAGAAATCCACCAGATTTAACAGGCAGGATCTGCCCTTCACAAAGCCGAACTGGATAGGATCCAGGGTCTGGAGGTCACCTATGTCTTTATTTATGAGGTCCATAATAATACATTCCATGGTCTTATAGATGAGACTGGTCTGTAATTCCCTGTGCCTGTTGTTAGGCCACCTTTGTTTGGTGGAGTAACTGTTACGTTCTCCATTTTGCAGGAACAAATCCTGTGGTTAGGCTGTGATTGAAAAATGTACTTAGTGATGATGCTAGTTCATGTTTTAGCCTGTTTAGAAGACAGCCTGGGATGTTATCTGGTGCCATACAGGCTGTTTTTTTTTACCTTAGACAAGACTTTGATGTCTTGCTCTTCTAATATGTAGGGTGGGATGGTTGGGGGAAGTTAAGAGGGGATAAGGGCATGAATTTTAGCCAAACCTATCTGCTAGCAGGTTTGCTATCTCTGTGGGGTCAGTGCGTGTGATACCATTGACCACTAGTTCTGCACATGCGTGGGTCCTACCCTGTAGGGGTATCCCCTATTCCTAAACATTTGCTTTAATTTTTCTATAATATCGTTTTGTTTTTTTTTTTATTATTTTTTCATCCAAGACATAAAACGGTATCTTCTTCTTCTTCTTTCGGCTTTTTTCCGGTTAGGGGTCACCACAGCGGATCACTGTCTGCTCATGATTGGCAGTGGAGTTTTACAGTGTCAAGTTGCCAGCCCAGCGCCCAACCTTCCACAGAAGGCACACACATGCACGCACTCATACCTAGGGCCAATTTAGTGTGTCCAATCCACCTACAGCATGTCTTTGGGATGTGGGAGGAAACCGGAGCACCCGGAGGAAACCCACACAACCACAGGGAGGACATGCAGACTCCGCACAGAAGGCACCCCAGCCAAGGATCGAACCAGAGAACCTCTTGCTGTGAGGCACAAGACATAGAAAGGTATAACAAACATAAAAAAGCATGCAAAGATGTTAAAAACATTATTCTAGAGAACTGGAAAATATTGAGTGGTAATTAGGAAGTTATACCATATGCTGGGGTACAGCCAAAAATTTTTTATAAAAAAGCCAACAACATTAAGATGATGTTTTTAAGGGAAGGCAAAGAGTCTTTGAAGATATCTATATTAAATAAAGCAAAACTAAAAAAAGAACTACAACATTAATAAGCCTGAGGGAATGTATAAACGCCTAGATTATAAATCATGTAGGCACATTTTGGACAGACCAAATATTTAATCTCCCAACACCATTAATTCCTACAAGCCACCAAGGAGATGTAATTGTAATTATGAACACGGTTTATTATGCAATACGTATATCCTGTGACAGCTTTTAGGTAGGTAAAACTAGTAGAAAGTTTAAAAGCAGAATTTTTGAACATATAAGAGCAATAAAAATAAAGAATGTTAATGCAATTTTTGTTAGTTCAAGCAGGTGCAAAAACTTGGAGTTTTGGATTATGCACCTGTTGCTGTAAGGGGTGATAACAGAAATGATGATTTAAGGTATCGAAAATAAAAGTGGTAAATATTGTTTGATGCTTGTTGGGATAAAACGTTGAAAAATAGTATTAACTATAAATGTGTACTAAAAAACAGCAGCAGTACTATGTGGTAACACATGATTAATTGTCTGACATTTAGCAGAAATTTTTAAGTTTGGGTAGTTTTGGGTAACTTAAAAGTCTGATGAAGTCTTGTGATTGAGAAGATGAAATGGCTTACTTCATTTTGTGTAGTTTGTATAATTAACCTATTAAATATTTTATTGTAATTGTAGTGTATCAGCAGTGGATTCCAGCATCCCGTGTTTTGCTAAGAAAAGTTTTTATTGGTTTTACTTGTATTCCAGTCAAGAAGAAGCTTGCCATTTGTTGTTTTGTCACATGTTTAGACTATATTACACATTCCAGGCCTGTTAATAAGTTAATTCATTCTTTATTGCAATTAATAAATTAAAGCAGTTAAAGACAATATAAATGATGCAGCAGCTTTTGATAAACAATCCACAAGTCATACAAAAGTCATAAACATCACTGAATAAAACATAATGTTTTTTTGGGGATTACATACTAGCATGACACCTACATCTCATTTTTGAACTTCGTATCTCTTCTTAGTCATTACTGGCTGTGGCTGCCCAGTTATCATAAAACACTGCTCTGGCCTGTCAGCATACATAAAATGTTCATGTTTACTTTTAAATTATCACAGAGATTTGGATTTCATTTAAAAATTTCATATCACATTTTATCAAGCACTGACAGCCATTTTCTAAACAAAACAAAACACTCACATTGAAAACAGACTTAGGATGAGAAACAGTAAACACCTCTTCCCTTGAAATTCACATTTAGTGAAAATGCATCTGACAACGCATTAAACTACGAAAGTTGTCCTGGGATTCATACTTAAATACCATACAGTAAAGTATTGATTAGTGACTATGTGAAGGGTGCAAGAATTCAAAAGACAAATATAAAATGCATTTGCAAACAGCCTGGGATAGCCCACAGGACACAAGTGTCTCTTTTCAGGACAACCCAGGAGTACTGTCTGGTAAAGTAACTTGGTGGTAGACTCCCATAGAAGACAAATGAAGGCTGAGGGAATCAAACCATGCGATGCAGGAAGCAGCTCTTTAACATCTCATATTCTTACTCATCTGCAATAAGTGCTACACAAACTGTTGTAGTCCAAACTCAGTACATCCCACACCTGTATGCCTGCAAAAAGCTAGCAAATTAAAAATGTATTATTTTTTAACATTTTGACATTAACTCATAGACTTTGTGCTCTCCAATTTATTCACAGTTAATAATCAACACACTGTGAACATTTAACAGAACTAGGATCAAACCCAAACAACAGGGCTCATATGATGATGCCCCTGTTTACTACACTTTCCTTCATTTACATCATAAATACTCCGGGTCATACAGAGTTACTAAGCATGTAGCCCAGGGAATCATTAGAAGTTGACATCAGATTTCCAGTTGACCCAAAACACTTTAGTTAAATGAAATAGTTAATTAAAAATATATATGTAAATAGTTAAATAAAATAAATAAAATAAAGTGACTTGCTCAAGGGCAGGGTAAAGATATAAAGCAAAATCAGAACTGTTCAACCAAACTAGAGACAGATAATATTACTCTAAGTCACTAAAAAATTTAATGAAACAACAGTTTTTTATGAATGAATATTTTGTCAAAGTTAATGAAGGCCTGGTAGTTGATAAGCAGGATTAACGGTCTTATTACTTGTAGCTAAAATACAGAGTTTGATTCTGTGCAAGTCACTTAATGCGAGAGAGCCCCTTCACTGGGGCATTTCACACACACACACACACACACACACACACACACACACACACACACACACACACGAACACACACACACAAACACGCACATACGCACACACGCGCACACACACACACACACACACACACACACACACATTTCACCTGTTTCATACAGAAAAGTAGTACCTGGACTAAAACTTCACTTCATTGCTGCCATCTTCCAATCACAACAGTGCCTTTGTAGCTCACTGTTGCCTTCCAGTGTCATGAAGAAAAATAACAGTAGCTCGTTGTCATTCCATTGCAGCTGCAAAGCACAGACTGTTCCATACAGTGAAACAGTACTTGGAATGAACTGAACCTTCATTGTTGCTACCAACTTCTGTTCAACAAGCATGATAGTGCTTCAAAATCATATACTAATTCCCTCATTTGCTGTACCCCAGCTCATTGGCTTAAACCATTTGCCAATGAAAAGAGGAATTGGGCTCAAATGCAGATGTAATGTGATCAGAATTGTTGCCAAGCAGGACTTTGGATTTTTTATTAAATTTACAGCCCGGCAGAAATCAAGCTTTTTTGCTTAAGTGATGTTGATGACCAGGTCCACCATCCCCTGCTCAAGCCAACACTGTGCCCAAGGCAGCTGACTGAGTCACCTTGAGTTGGATCCAGCCCTGGGTGTAGGAAGCAGAAATGAGGTAAGAACACCCTGAATGGTCTAGTGTTTTCCACATCTGCCATTTGCACTGTTTTGATTACTACTTTTTAAACTATATTTTGTTATTCAGAATAATGTCTCTAATAATGTTTGGTTCCCCTGAAAGATATCAAGATAAACCAGGTTGGTAGATGTGGGTATGTGTATATGTGCTCTGGGTGTTGTTATTAGCAGATGCTGTTCAAGCACTGTGTCTTTTGTGAGGCAGGACACGTCTGTGCCGGTGTGGCACTGTGGCCACCATTTCATACTTCTGCATCATTTGACATAGCTGTTTATGTTTATCTCCATTTGTTGGCACTGTCCCAGCCTTCTACTTTATTGCATATTCAAGTGAAAGTGCAGATGCTTTAATTGACTAGGCACACACTCCCAGGCCTTTGCTTCACTGCATGTACATATAATAATGTAGCTGCTTTTACTGACTGGGACACACTGCGCGGCTTATGCGATATTGCTTATACATGTGATAGTGGACCTCTTTTAAAAGACTTATAGGAACTCTCTCATGCTTCTCTTACATTCCACATCCATGTGTAGCTGCATGTTTGCACTATTATATGCATGTCATTCACACCTCTGTGTAATGGATGGCATGTCCCTTTTGTTTTTCAGAACAGGGAGATTCTGCAGAATGCTGCTGGCTGCTGTAGGAGGCAGCAAAGACTTTCAATACAGAAGGATGCATGGAATGTATCTGTGTTATTTTGCAGTAGGTTTTAAATGCTGAGTGCCAAAATGCTGACATCTAAAACATCAGACACCAAAACATGAAAAAAAAAGCATATTTTATTTTGCAAGGAGGCAAGCGCCTGTGTACTCTCCATGTGTGTGTGTGTGTGTGGGGGGGGGGGTTGCACACCACACTCCTTACTAATTATATATACTAACTGAGATTGCACTATAGTGGAGAAAGTGCCAGTTCCCTGACCTCAGCTGTACTGGTTGGATTTCTGTTCACTAATATTCTGCAGCATTTTCAACTTCAAGGTTTTGGATGTCAGCAGTTTGTCACTTGACACTGAAAACATTTGTTGAAATGACATGTACCCCATTTACTCTTACATCATCACCAGTACTGATGTGATATGTACCTTGTGTACAGCATCTTCAGTTCTTTTCTTACTGTGTCCCTTCTGCAGGCCGTGACTGTATCAATGCACATTAGCCATAACTTGTCATTGCCCTGACCAAGACTACAGCTGAAGTGGGTAACCTGGGTGGAAGTTCCTGAATGTGTGGGTTCCTGCCCATCCCAGTCAGGTGGTGGACTCTATACAGTTGCACCCAGTTTAGCTGGTGCTGAAGAGATACTTGTGGTAGTAGCTGGCAGTACATGAACACAATGGGTCGCCACACATCAGCTCTTCCTGCAGTGAATCTTGAATTCACTCAAACCACTGCTATTATCAGTGGCCAGCCAGAACATGGTGTGACCCATAACACTGGTCACTCAGGCTTAGGACCTATATCATCCAGGTTCCAGTAGCATCTATCCTGATTATCCAACTGTGTGTCTTTCTAACGCTGTCTCTCTGTACTGTTTCCTTTTTTTTGCTTGACCCTCCATGCCTACCCTGCATTGACTTTTTTCCCCTTGTTTACCTTTTTCCCTTCCTAATATCCTTCTTCACTCTGTATATACAAAATGTACAAAAATACAGGACCTATCCCTGTGAAAACAGTGTGTCTTGCCTCCCGCTTTATATGAATTAATATTTTGTCAAAGTTAATGAAGGCCTGGTAGTTGATAAGCAGGATTAATGGTCTTATTACTTGTAGCTAAGATAAAGAGTTTTATTCCATGAAAGTCAATTACTGCGAGAGAGCCCCTTCACTGGGGCATTTCACACACACACACACACACACACACACACACACACACACACACACACATTTCACCTGTTTCATACAGAAAAGTAGTACCTGGACTAAAACTTCACTTCATTGCTGCCATCTTCCATTCACAACAGTGCCTTTGTAGCTCACTGTTGCCTTCCAGTGTCATGAAGAAAAATAACAGTAGCTCGTTGTCTTTCCATTGCAGCTGCACAGCACAGACTGTTCCATACAATGAAACAGTACTTGGAATGAACTGAACCTTCATTGTTGCTACCAACTCCTGCTCAACAAGCATGATAGTGCTTCAAAATCATATACTAATTCCCTCATTTGCTGTACCCCAGCTCATTGGCTTAAGCCATTTGCCAATGAAAAAAGGAACTGGGCTCGGATGCAGATGTAATCTGACCAGAATTGTTGCCAAGCAGGACTTTGGATTTTTTTATTAAATTTACAGCCCGGCAGAAATCAAGCTTTTTTGCTTAAGTGATGTTGATGACCAGGTCCACCATCCCCTGCTCAAGCCAGCACTGTGCCCAAGGCAGCTGACTGAGTCACCTTGAGTTGGATCCAGCCCTGGGTGTAGGAAGCAGAAATGAGGCAAGAACACCCTGAATGGTATAGTGTTTGCCACATCTGCCATTTGCACTGTTTTGATTACTACTTTTTAAACTATGTTTTGTTATTCAGAATAATGTCTCTAATAATGTTTGGTTCCCCTGAAAGATATCAAGATAAACCAGGTTGGTAGATGTGGGTATGTGTATATGTGCTCTGGGTGTTGTTATTAGCAGATGCTGTTCAAGCACTGTGTCTTTTGTGAGGCAGGACACGTCTGTGCCGGTGTGGCACTGTGGCCACCATTTCATACTTCTGCATCATTTGACATAGCTGTTTATGTTTATCTCCATTTGTTGGCACTGTCACAGGCTTCTACTTTATTGCATATTCAAATGAGAGTGCAGATGCTTTAATTGACTAGGCACACACTCCCAGGCCTTTGCTTCACTGCATGTACATATAATAATGTAGCTGCTTTTATTGACTGGGACACACTGCGCAGTTTATGCGATATTGCTTATACATGTGATAGTGGACCTCTTTTAAAAGACTTATAGGAACCCTCTCATACTTCTCTTACATTGCACATCCATGTGTAGCTGCATGTTTGCACTATTATATGCGTGTCACCCACACCTCTGTGTAATGGATGGCATGTCCCTTTTGTTTTTCAGCACAGGGAGATTCTCAGCAGAATGCTGCTAGCTGCTGTAGGTGTCAGCAAAGACTTTCAATACAGAAGGATGCATGGAATGTATTTGTGTTATTTCGCAGTAGGTTTTAAATGCTGAGTGCCAAAACACTGACATCTAAAACATCATAACCAAAAACTGAAAAAAAGCATATTTTATTTGCAAGGAGGCAAGCCCCTGTGTACTCTCCGTGTGTGTGTGTGTGTGTGTGTGTGTGTGTGTGTGTGTGTGTGTGTGTGTGTGTGTGTGTGTGTTTGTGTGTGAAGTGCCAGTTCCCTGACCTCAGCTGTACTGGTTGGATTTCTGTTCACTAATATTCTGCAGCATTTTCAACTTCAAGGTTTTGGATGTCAGTGATTTGCCACTTGACACTGAAAACATTTGGTGAAATGACATGTACCCCATTTACTCTTACATCATCACCAGTACTGATGTGATATGTACCTTGTGTACAGCATCTTCAGTTCTTTTCTTACTGTGTCCCTTCTGCAGGCCGTGACTGTATCAATGCACATTAGCCATAACCTGTCATTGTCCTGACCAAGACTACAGCTGAAGTGGGTAACCTGGGTGGAAGTCCCTGAATGTGTGGGTTCCTGCCCATCCCAGTCAGGTGGTGGACTCTACAGTTGCACCCAGTTTAGCTGGTGCTGAAGAGATACTGGTGGTAGTAGCTGGCAGTACATGAACACAATGGGTCACCACACATCAGCTCTTCCAGCAGCGAATCTTGGATTCACTCAAACCACTGCTATTGCCAGTGGACAGCCAGAACATGGTGTGACCCATAACACTGGTCACCCAGGCTTAGGACCTCCATCATCTAGGTTCCAGTAGCATCTATCCTGATTATCCAACTGTGTGTCTTTCTAACGCTGTCTCTCTGTACTGTTTTCTTTTTGTCTGCCTGACCCTCCATGCCAACCCTGTATTGACTTTTTTCCCCTTGTTTACCTTTTTCCCTTCCTAATATCCTTTTTCACTCTGTATATAGAAAATGTACAAAAATACAGGACCTATCCCTGTGAAAACATTGTGTCTTGCGTCTCGCTTTATATTTTCCTTCAGAGTGTACCACTGCTTTCTAGAAAACTCTCTTTCCTACTTTCTTATACTCTCTTTTCCACTCCTTTTATAGAACAAGTAAGCTGTCTAGCTGACTGGACATTTGACAACAGGTCTTTGACATATGGTATTTGTCACTGATATGCAATGCCCAGTGACTTTTGTCAATATAACCAACTCACCTGGAGCCGATTTGTATCAAGTGAGCAGCCGTGACATGTGACACAGTGTGTGCTTCATGTTTTCCTATCTAGAGAATACTGCACACTGCAGCTGATGCCTTAATAAGTAAAGTAATATAACTTCTCCAGGTAGGCACACCTACAGTCCTTGTTGCTGCCCATGACTCCTTTCACTGCTGGCTCAGTCTGACATGGAAACACACAGCAGTACTATTTTTTGGGGGGTCTGTAAAACCTTAACTTTTTAAACAGGTAAAACTCAAGTTACCTACTTTCATATCTAACTTCTCTAGTGCACACTGCAGAGTGCATTCTTTTCAATCTTACCTTTAAGCATCCCTGTTACTAGCACTTTCTCTAATACCTAAAAAGATCATCTCTACTTGACTCCAAGTAGACTTTTCTCTATCTGTTAAACCTAGCACTTGCTCCTACAGTACTTATTACCTTGATATGGCACTCTTATAGATAGCACCCCAAAAGGGCAAACCCCATTTCTCGGTCACCCACGTCCCCGGAATCTCTTTTAAAGTTTTTGTCTAGTCCTTCTAGCATGTCAAGGGATCAGTTGCTAGTGTCCTCTCCTGCTCAGCTGGTGAACCTGAATATTGAGGCAATGTTACAATTGCCTCATGTACACAGAACAACCCTCTCCTCCTCCCACAAAACACAAATACATGCGAGAGATGCAACTATATGGCCAAACTGGAGGCTGAGCTCTCAACATAGGACTGGCAAGACCAGTCAGGAGGAGAAGGTTACCACACACACACTATAGACCCAGTCTCACATAGTACCATCACAACCTCAAATCATACACATAAACACACAAAGACATACTCGGCTCTGATCAAAAATCTACCAAAACAGCAGAGGCCACAAAAGCAGACACCCAAACAACCACCACCTCAGAACACAACACCTGCAACACATAGACCTCACAGTCAGAGTGTCAAACAGTCACAGCCCTTAAGGCCAAACACAATGCCAGACACACTAGTCATTGGTGACTCCATAGTCAGACACACTGACGTCCCGCTCACCAGACTGAGTAAGGAGAAGGTCACAGTAAGCTGCCTGTCGGGCGCTAGAATCCGCCACATAACGCAAGCACTCAGGTCTCTCAACAGCAGGTACAAATACGAACACTACTCAAGCCCAAACACTCTAGCCCAAAAGTTCCTGGAATTCATAAACTCAAATGCCATGGAACAACTAGTCGCCATCCCCACAAGAGGAGAAAACATACTTGATCTCATCATCACGAACATGGGAGCACAATGTTCAACACCGGAAGTATACCCCTCACTGGTGAGATCAGATCACAAACTAATCTCGCTGGAGGTCCTCATCCCACCCACACCTGAAATAAAAAAGACCACAGTAAAGAACTTCTCGAAAGCCGACTTCACACTTCTAAAGACTAGTGTGGTCTCCTTTAAGGCCCCCGAGCCGGAAAACAGTACTCAAGCCGCTGAATCACTTACAAATGCCTTCTACCAGCACCTGCAGGACTGCATGGATAAGGCAATCCCAAGCAAAACAAAGACTCTTTGTACCAAAGGCAAGCGTCCAGTCTGGTGGACCCCAGCCATAAACAAACTCTACAACAAAAGGAGGAAGCTACTACAAGATAGAGCAAAATCCTTAAAAGGTAAGACACCCTTGATCACTATAAGTAAAAAACTAAGAGCTTTCATAAAATCATCCAAAGCAAATTTTGAGAGAAAAATAGCTAAAGACTCAAAAGACAATCATAAGGCCTTCTTTAGCTATGTTAGAAACCTGGGAGGAAACTCCCAGATATGCTCAGAACTAGTTCAAAATGATGTGAAGATTACTGATCCTACAGACATTGCCAACATACTGGCTGACAGGTTCAGTGCAAACTTCTCCCCCCCAAAAGGAGAGATATTTATACCAAACAATTGCAGCCCCCCAAACATCTCCAACGCCCAAGTGAGAACTGCTCTCTCCAAAGCAAAAAACACAGCATCCATGGGACCTGATGGTGTCCCCGGCTGTGTGCTCCACGAACTCAATGAGGAATTAAATCCACAGCTAGGACAGCTGTTTAATCATAGTCTTACCTCTGGATACGCACCCAGGAGTGGCGCACTGCAACTGTGGTCCCACTTCACAAAGGCTGTGCCTCCACCGACCCTGGAAATTAACGGCCCATTAGCTTGACAAGCCTTATCTGCAAAGCCATGGAGAGGATCATAATGGACCTCATAAATAAAGACATAGGGAATTTGCAGACTTTGGATCCATCCCAGTTTGGCTTTGTCAAAGGCAGATCATGCCTTCTAAACTTGGTTGACTTTTTCAAACAGTCACCAAAGCCATTGATGAGGAAAGGCAGTCCATACAGCCTACCTCGATCTGGCGAAGGCCTTCGATACAATACCCCACTCGGGTATCATTGAAAAACTCATCAGCTTAAATGTTAACCCATACATCACAAGATGGGTTGCAAACTGGCTGAGTGACAGAACCCACAGGGTCAGAGTTGCTGGTGCCATGTCAGACTCAAAGCCTGTCACAAGTGGTGTACCACAGGGCTCAGTCCTGGGCCCACTCTTGTTTGGCATCTACTTTTCCAAGTACAAGCAAACACAGGAGGGTTATGGCTGACAAAGTTTGCAGATGACTGCAAACTGGGCCATAGTAGAAAACACATCTGACACAGATATCCTTCAGAAGGGTCTCACAGAAACGGATAACTGGTGCCAGAGCCATGGCCTAAAGTTAAATGCCAAAAATGCATAGTCATACCCTTCGGGAAAAACAAGGTTACCCCTAGCTACCAAATAGGTGGCAATCCACTGAGCACAGAAGAAGTTATCAGGGACCTGGGGACCCAGGTTGATAGTAGTCTGTCATTCAACACCCATGTAGCTAAAGTAGTTAGGAAGACCTTCTACATTGCCCACCTTATCATGAAGGGATTCTCATCTAGATCAAGGGAGGTCATAGTCTCCCTATACTCATCACTCATCAGACCAATGATTGAGTACAATGCCCCATTCGAATGTATCTGACCCGACACTTGCAGCAGCTGGAGAGGCCACAAAGTTCCTCACCAAAAGGATAAAGGGTCTCAAACATCTGTCCTATGCTGCCCGACTGAAAGAACTCCAGCTCTATTCAGTCGCCACCGCTTGCTCAGAGGTGACCTTTGCCTAACATACAAGGCCATGTCAAACCCAGATTTGATGAATATGCTTCACCTCAAAAATCTAGATCCGTCAGAGCCACAAGAGCGGAGACTTAAACCTCGACACGGCTATTAATAGGACGTGCTGGAGGGATAGATTCATCACCCAAAGACTCCTATGCTGTGGAATAAAATCCTGGTATATGTGAGGCAGAGCACCTCGCTGGCCTTGTTCAAGAGAAATCTTGACCAATGGATGGGAGATCGCAGATATACCCCAGGGATTACCTCAGTGTCACTGCTCGACAGAGGCACAGCAAAATAATGGGTATAGTTCCCCATACTAAAGGGGTGGCGTAAGCCACAAAACTATGGGCTAGGCTTGTAAATGCCCTCGGGCAGATAGCCTAGTATGAACCTATGAACCTATGAACCTATGAAGAACCTCACATAGACAACAGACACTGGCCAGAGGTGAGGAGCGAATTTTGTATCTTGCACACAGGAGGTGAAGACCTGAACCATTATGCCAATATTTTGGGTGAATTAGAGGAGAAATGGCTCCTGTGGATACTTAGAGATGTATGGAGAAAAAGGCATAAGCCTGGACTGGGGGATAAACATTCTAGTACAAGTGTGCAAGAACAAAGGCGGCATTCACAACTGTGGGCAGTATAGAGGTATCAAACTCCTGTCACAATTCAAAAAGTACTGGAGGGGGTGATTGATAACTGATTATGCAAACAAGCAGAAAATAAGATGGGAGGTGAGCGTTTCAGATTCAGATCAAAATGCAGCACAACAGACAACTGAGAAGAATCTACAGATGAAGAAAGAGTCCAGCTGGGCATTCCTAGACTTGGAGAAAGCATATGACAAGATCCCAAGAAAGCTGATTTGGGCAGGTCTGCAATGAGTAAAAGTCCCAGTAACATTAGTGCAGGCTATGTACAAGGACCCAATGACAAAAGCACAATCAGTGTTCAAACTCAGAGGGGTTCCCAGTGGGCATGGATGTGAATCAGGGTTCAGATCTGAGCACACTGGTGTTCATACTGTTGATGGACTATATAAGCAAACAGGTCTGAGGGTGCAGAACAACAAAACTGCTATATGCAGATGATGCAACATTACAAGCAGATTCTGAACAAGAACTTCAGCAATTGACAGGTGAATGGAATCACCTGCATTATATGTAGGGAAAACGGAGAGGGTTTTTAAGGATAGGATGTATGAGCACCTCCACGATATTAAGTCTAAGAAAGAGACCAGTGCGCTATATAAACACACATTGAATTGTCCTTTTTTAATGGTTTTAAATTTGGGATTATAGATGTTGTTAAAGTGAACCCTAGGGAGGGAGATATAAGGTATGTATTGTTAAATAAAGAACTTAAATGGCAACTTAGGTTAAAGTCTAACATACATCCTGGTTTAAATTAATATATTACTATTAAACCTGTATTAACGCTGAGAGCTTCATAAATTTAACAAAGTCACCAACACATATATATATAAAAATATTTAAGGTGGTTCTTTTGGAATGTACAATAATACTACTGCAGGTTTAATGGACATTCTCAAGTGTTTTTACTTATTGTTTTAGTTTGTTTTATCGTCTTAACTGTAATTGGGTGTAATTAAGCACAGTATAAATAGGGTGAAATTGTGGCAGTAGTGGTGCTGCGGTACCGTTGTCGCCTCACAGTAAGATGTTGTCCTGTTCGATTCTCAGTTAAAGCATCTTCTGTGTGGGAGACATGCATGAGTGGGCGTATCTTCGTTGAAGGTTGTATGTCAGGACTGGCAACTCAGTACGTAAAAATTTACTGCCAATCATTAGCAGACCGGAGTTCCGCTGTGGTGACCCCTAACCGAGAAAAACCGAAAGATACAACAACTACAACATAAATAGGATGAAATTGTGAATGGGGGCATCTGATGAAGTCTTGTACACAAGACGAAAGTGCTAATTTTGCCTGTTAATTAAAGATTTTTGCTACCTACTGAGGGACTGGACCTTCTCTTCTATTTGGTTTTTGAGTTTTTACAATTACTATTGTGGATTTCTAGAAAATTGAGTACAGACAATTCAGTTGTCATGGCATTAAATGGAGGAAATCCGAAGAAAACTAAGATAGAAAGGAAATGATGAAACAAGATAATAGCATTAAGTATCTAAGAGAGGTGGTTAAGTAGATGGCAACTCTGAATGAGGAGATCAAAGCCAGTATCAGGGCACTGTAGCCAACCAGCACAGAATGTGTGGGGTGGCGTATGACAGATGAATGCCAAAGAAGGTGGAAAAAGGAGTGAAAAACATTCCTGTAACCAGTAATACTGTGTAGCACAGAAACTGGGCAGTGAAGGCAGGGCAGTTAAGGAATATCAAGGTGATGGAGATGAAGTGTTAAAGATGGCTGGTAGGATGCAAACTGTGGGATAGACAAAGGAATAAGGACATAAGAGCAGAAGCCAAAATAGCTTAGGATTCAGAGAAGGTCAAAGACTACAGATTATAGTGGTTTACGTACAGATATAGGAAAGAAGAAGATAATCTTGTGAAGAAGATTTGAAAGAGACATGAAGAAGACAATAGGAAACGAGGACATCCAGCACAGAAATGTACGGCTTGCATTGAAAAAAGAACTGCAACAATCAGGCATGACCAACAAAGAAGGTAGGAGACTGGCAGTAAATAAACAAAGATGGCTGCAGTTGACTCAATACCCCAACCCCATGCAGAAAATGTGAAAAATGGGGCTGATGATGACGATGCACCCAGTGGCAGCCTGGTGTATCAGATGCTGACTCATGCTACTTGCGGCAGTAAGGCAAGAGTTGTTTGTGAACTCACACAATGCACCTGAGACTGTTCTCTTCCTTTATACTCAGCTCTTCTCCTGGTTTGTGAACTCACACAATGCACCTGAGACTGTTCTCTTCCTTTATACTCAGCTCTTCTCCTGGTTTGTGAACTCACACAATGCACCTGAGACTGTTCTCTTCCTTTATACTCAGCTCTTCTCCTGGTTTGTGAACTCACACAATGCACCTGAGACTGTTCTCTTCCTTTATACTCAGCTCTTCTCCTGGTTTGTGAACTCACACAATGCACCTGAGACTGTTCTCTTCCTTTATACTCAGCTCTTCTCCTGGTTTGTGAACTCACACAATGCACCTGAGACTGTTCTCTTCCTTTATACTCAGCTCTTTTCCTGGTTTGTGAACTCACACAATGCACCTGAGACTGTTCTCTTCCTTTATACTCAGCTCTTCTCATGGGCTGTATCCTTTCCCTGAAGTGCAGCTTGGTGCTTAACCATGCAGTCTCTGCCTACTTAGTTATTCATGGGAAATGTACACAGCAGTGAATCCCACTATGCAGTACAAAGAGTGTGCTGCCCTGCAAAACATCTGTAGGAATCCCGCACACAAAATTGTCATTCATCATTCAAAGGACAGAAGCAAATGGAATAAAAACAAGAGATTTAACAGTTTTAAAATGTTTAGCAAGTTTATGCCTCTGCAATAAACAGAATATGAACCCATAGTTTTGATAGGAATAAAAACTGTAGATTATTTTCTGCATCTCTGAAGCACTTTCACTTGTATTCATTAAAATATACTGATAGCTTTAGTCAAATTAAGTCTGTTATTTCTGAAATTAGGGTTAATATTGGATCTTATACTAAACCACAACAAAAGATAAAGTAAAAAGAAATAACAGCTACAGAAACTGGAAAGCTTTTGGCTGAGGTGCTAGATGTTATTAAACAAGTTTATTTCTGTTTTCGTAGCTGTGGTTTCTTTTTAATATTAGATCATACTTGAAAAAAGGACATTTGAGATAGATAATTTAATCTCTAACCTATTCTTAGCTCTAAAAATGAAATAAATGTAAATTACAAGAGATATATTTAGGAACAAGATAGCGGGCATATCTTCATAAAAATATCTTTGTTGAGATCCCTCCTGAAATACAGTGTCTAGTTAAGTAGATTCGTATTAAAACTATTACCAGCCATTTGTTTACAGTGCAGTGGAATGACTTTAAATAATATGTGGAATGACTGAAAACTGCTACATAATAGACCTTGTGAGCTGAGTATCTGCCCA